>NW_019213699.1:342594-501479 GCF_002532875.2 Varroa jacobsoni
AGTATATAAATATAGATGAATAACAATAGCGGTAATAACCGCATTTAGATAATCATAAAAATGAAAGGCTAAATAGTTATGAGATATAACATAACCAGGCTCTGTCCGACGTATGGCCAGCGACTATGTCTTCATCGGACTAAGGGCTTCAAATTGCCTGTTATACACTCTCTTCGCATCCGTTTTAAATTAATAATTACTTTGCTAAATGTAGCGCTTGTTTACCTAATTTTGTTTCGAAAGCTGCGACTGTCCGTCGGAAAAAATCTATAATAATAAATCCGCTATCTTACCTGTCTAATTCTTTCATTTGTATCCTTCGCTTGTCATGCTTCAACATTGATCGCATAACAACAAACAGAAAGCTGAACACGCAAGTTTGCACCCATAAAGATAGCTATCGCTTCGCGTCCTCAAAACGTTTCCACTTTTTCAGAAATCTGTGATTATTAAATGCCGTTACAGTAAACCTTGGAAAAATCCAAATCCATTCCTTTTGTAAGCCTACTTTTTTCCTGATTCTTCCTACAACGACAATGGCTGTTTAGAGAAGACACACACTGTCACTACAGGGGCTAAGTGTACGTTGAGTTGATTATTTCAGATTTCCTCGAATAAAATGCTACGAATTCGTAAAGGCTGCATCGAGTAGTTGCCAAAAAACTATCTATCACTCGAGCTAATGCTAGCCGACTATCTGGTGCCTTTCGTACCCTAAGAAACAGCCGCTTTTGTCGTTCGATACTGTCTGAACGATACGTTGTGCTTATCTTATCTATAAATAATTCATGAGTTTATTTCACAATCGAAAGGATTCGGTTGTAGTAATTTTTCCATCTTTTCCCTAGTCCTAGAAAAGTTTTTACACAATGAATGTACTTTCCCAACGAAGTCAGTATCGATATAGAGGCATGTCGAATTAATATGCTAAAGCGATGGTGTGTTCCTCGCTAGCGAAAGCCTGGGCCTAGTTATCCTTAAAAGTGACAACGAAGCAGAAAGGAGACTACGTATATACATTTGAGAATACACGTCGCGGTTAGAAAAATTGTTAACACAAAAGTTTCAGGGTCCCTTGGCCCACTCAAACGTTAAAAGTCTCTACTGTCTGGCCCATTACTGACCTCATTGTGTTACGGATACCGTGTACCATCTTTACATGAAATAGGCAGAGAATTCTGTACCCAGTACATTGATTAATCAGCGCGTAACATTGTCGTCCCTATTATACAACAGCTAGATAAACAACAACATCGTCGAAAGGGAAAACTTAGGACAGCAGATTCGAAAAATTCCAACCCAAACTTTGTACCATGACATCTCGGCCTAGGCCTATCGATAGTCATTTACATACACTTCTACTGAATCATACACGTGGCAGTGTTCGGGCTTAATATATCTTTTAGGTAATACAAGATTTACGTACATACAGAAAACGTTCCATAATGATAATAAATTAATTGATACTCAGCTAAAGTGGCTACCGTTCTGAGCGCGGTAGGACTGCACTTTCGGTCCAAAGCTGGTACATACTATAGGCATTTCAGGTGTTGAGGTTTCATCTATCTTTACAGATTGCCATTTCCTTTATGTGGACTGAGCCAGGTCTCTCAGGATTCTCATGTGACGGGTGGTTCCGTTGAATCATCGTAACGCTTCTTCCAGGAGATTGATCCATGCATACCAAAGACTGAACAGACCGATGCATAATTATTCTCCTCGTGTCCAAGATGAAGCATATGCCCGTTAGCGTATTAACGCGTTCAAGTTGAAAGTTCGAGATGTTCCCTTTCAACATCGATATGTGAATATCTACAGTGTGTAATATCAGAGATGACCTGTTATAGTTTTTCGGTGAGAGAACAATTGGTGATGTTTGCTGTCTATATATACATATTTAATAGTTGATTACGTTGATTTAAGCCGCGGTCGTCTGCACAATCTGCAGCTGCGTGGTCCCGTCCTCCGCGCGAATCTGAACAACATCATGTATACGGGTCCCGTCGCTGATCTGCAGTGGCTGGCCGTCCTCGTGCTTCACTACGTGCATAATCGTCGCCGTTGGTCCAGCTGTACCTACATCATGCGCAGTGACCCCCATCGCTCCAGAGATTGTGACACTTCCAGCAACTTGGACCGCTTGACCTACAGGAACCGTCGTTGTTTCCGTGGTTCCGTCGGCGTTGAGCGTTACAATTGACGTATGTCCGCCGGCGGCGCCCGCACTTCCTGCGCCTAAAGCAAACGCAGAAACGAAACACATAATGAAAGGATTATTTCTAAGCCTCCAATACCATAAGAACACCATTAAAACAAAGTGTGTGCATCATTATACCGTTCGGAAGACCAGAATTGGTACCTATAGAATTCTGGATGACAATAGCTAACGTTACAGCTTTTTAACTTCT
This sequence comes from Varroa jacobsoni, assembly GCF_002532875.2. Classification (NCBI taxonomy): domain Eukaryota; kingdom Metazoa; phylum Arthropoda; class Arachnida; order Mesostigmata; family Varroidae; genus Varroa; species Varroa jacobsoni. The sequence continues at coordinate 345,003 of NW_019213699.1, forward strand.
TAAGCTTCTTAGTTTTAATTGCCCTGAATATTTCGCATTCAAAAATACTCGCTTTCAATATATACAATATACTTTTTCATAGATAATGGTAAACAAACCATTCGCCTCGACAACGCCGTTTCCGTTGGCGTCCATGTGATCAATGGTTTCCATGTCAGAATCTCCTCCCTCAAACGTAAGGCCATTTCTGCTCGCAAGGTGGGTCTTGAGATGTTTGCTGAGATGATCTGATCGCATGAAACCCTTGCGACATTCAGCACATTGGAAACGCTTTTCGCCTGTATGGGTCCTTTTATGTCGTTGCAGCTCGTCAGAGCGCGTAAAACCCTTTCCACAAAACAGCCAGTCGCATACAAATGGTCGCTCGCCTGCGTGCCACCTGTCAAACAAGGAAATAATAACTTTTTTTTTTATTACTAAATCAAATAAGCAGTAAACTAACCTGCACTAAAGAAATTCCAACCTATTACCAACGGACATCTGTTATTCCCCCCGGTATGTATATTCTCTGGCCTTCGATGAGCACTAAAGTAGATATGATTACTTAGTGTAATCACCTGTGTAAACACAATGTAAGAAACACTACTTCGATGGAGAGTACGTTTCACCCCTTTCACTTACAACGATTCGAGAAAATAACGATTCAGCAAATGCTTTTCTCAAAACCTCGCCTAGTCGATATTGAAATTTTTTTCAGTTTACCTGAGATGGGCCCTCAAGTGTGACGTCTTGCCATAAACTTTATGGCAGCCTGCGATGTGACAGATGTGCTGTCTCCGACCGGGTCCTTCGCCGTTAGGCCGAATTGTCCTGTGCCCGTCTCCGTCTCGACAGTTGGGGCAGGTGCACGCGACGCGGCGCAACCGCCTCTCACCTGTCGCCAACGGAGTTCCCGTCGCAGATGTAACAGGAGCAATTGTCGCTGCCGCAGGAGTTGTGCCGTTGCCAGCTGTGGCTACAGTCGGCGTGGCGGCAGCCGAAGCTGTCACAACTTCACCACTTCCGGTCGCTACGAGAACGATCTGTTGTGGACCAGTTTCCGTTCCAGCGGCAGCGGCAGCTGCGTCTCCACCGTTGACAGCTGCTGCGTTTGCTGCGACTGTTGCCGCAGCCGCTTGCAGCTGTTGGGGCGTCGCTTGAACAGTGACGGTCGTCGGTGTCACCGTTGCAGTGGCTGCCTGCGATACAGCAACATGTGTGGCCGCTGTGGCTTGAGCTTGTGTAACCGTTTGCGGAACGTGGACAACTTGCCACCGCGTCGGATCGTTAGGGTCTTGTTGTAATTGTTGTGCAACGATCGTCTGTTGACCACCTGCCGTGGTGCCAGCTATCTGAATCGTCTGCAATGGTGATAGAGGCCCAGCTGTTTGTAAGCCTAGAGCTTGTAATGCAGCATTTCCCTGTAAAAGTTGCTGAAGTTGTTGTTGGCTCGCACCGCCTTGAATCTGTACAGGGACCCCGTTCAGATTCGCCAGCTGGATTACACCTGGCGACCGGAGTCCCGCAGCTGCCAATTGAGCAGCAGCGGCCATATTCATTCCGCCACCACCGGGGTAGACCATTGTTGCACCGCCGGCCAAGTTGACCTGCTGACCCTGGACGATCTGACCATTTGGCAATTGAAGAGCAACCGTCGGATGCTGTTGATGAACTGCCACCTGCGCAGCTTGAGCCTGAGCCTGAGCCTGAGCCAAAGCGGCCGCTGTTGCTGCATCTGCAGCCCATTGCTGCATCGATTGAACATTGGCGACCTGCTGTACCTGTGTAACAGGTTGAACGCCCGCTACGCTCGCTACGGTCTGTACTGCCTGTGTCTGACTCGCAGCTGCCGCCGCCGCCGCCGTGCTGCCGTTCGCCGTGCTCACTGTCGCTCCAACTGAACTTGGTGTCGTTGGGCTGGACTGTTGCTGTTGGACCTGAATCTGGGCGATCTGCGCCTGGGGTGCTGCAGCTGTCAAGCCCGCAAGCTGCTGCAACGCGACTGGTTGTCCAGCGTGAGCAAGCATTCCAGCTACCTGAGCAACCCCGCCCATTCCAACCCCTGTCGCCACACTGCCCAGCCCGAGTCCACCAACGCCACCGATGCTCTGTATCGGTACGTGTATTGTCTGATAAAGAGTCTGACCGCTCGCTGTCGGCACCGGAACCTGCATCGGGACGACCGTTGTCTGTTGAACGGCCGGAGCGGCAACCGGCACTTGGATTGTCTGAATCGTATTACCTAAGTGCACAGTGAAAAGAAAGGCGGAGACGTAAATAAGTATACTGACTGACTGACTAAATAGCGTGCCTTATGGATGGACGCATTATAAAATTAAGCCTTCGGTATATTTCAGAATCATTCAGTATTCAAACATTTCCATTGACAAAAGACCAAGTAGTAATTAGCTATAGTAACTGAAGTCATCATAATTGGCTTAGTTGGTAATCACAATGATTGGTGAGCAAAGCAACTAGAAATCATGTTTCCGCACCATGCTTACCTTCTGGAACAGTCAACGTTGACGGTTTTGTTGCAAAAGTTAGAAATCAAGTTTCTCGTTTCCAGGGCGACCATTTCCTATGGGCCCAACAATGACCAACCTGTGACGTTGGTTATTTATTGACCCGACTCACAAATTATGGCCGACAAAATAATAATAATGCTCCATATATGGGTGACATCAAAAGGCAATAGAATTTGATCGCCAAGGTCGTCGCGATGAGCCAAATACTGGAATACATACGTACCGTTTCGGATGGTGACATTTTGATAGGCTGTGGCTGTGGCCGTCTGTGGACTGCCGCCTGCGGGTCGAACGATTTGTCCGGCGGCCTGAGCGACCTGATGGGTGGCGCCGCCGGTAAGTGCTGCCGGGATGAAGATTGCTTCCTGCCCATCGATCTGTATATTCTGGATTTGAGCACCGACTCCAGCGGCACCCGCTCCAAGCACATTGTATGTTAGGCCTTCACAACAAAACAATGAAAATAATCCACACAAGACAAACATCAAACGAAGTTACGAGAAGCATTACGTGATTCTACAGTGTTTAATTCTATGTTATTCGAAACTTTGGCTATGGGCTCAGTTTTTCAACAACGTAATTACGTCTTATTATTGGCTTTAGATAAGCATAAGGTCAGCTAAATTTAAATAACAGCTCCTTCACCATTTCACAAGAGGGGTTAATATCAGCTATACAGTTAGAGTAAGGTTTGCTTTAGTACTGTTACACAGAAATGACCTGTGATTATTTTATAATTATTGTATTCTTAATTGGTGGTATATGAAATATATGCTTATTATTCTGCTTTAATACTGCAATTGCCATTATCATTGTTATGGGTTACAGAGAAATGAAGTGAAACAGCTTCCGTATGGTCCTCCAGAGTGCTACTTATTTCCAGTTTAGCGTTCTTCTGTGCCAGCTAAACTGGCCGCAAAGAGTCGTCCGGTTGATGCATCGCTCCGTTTTTGTAGGGCAGTGATTACAGTGAAAAAGCAACGGGGTTGCACTAATCTAGGCCTAGCTATGGACAACTAAGTTCTGTGTCTTTATATCAGTATGTGCATATAACGAGTAGATAATCGAATTGAGCGCTAGGGGGCGATAATGCGACGAATGAGCTGAAGGAGAGTTCGCCCGCGGTCGGCGGTGATATGTGCCCTGCCCGTTACGGTGACAGAAATGTGCCGTTAAAGTGCTGGCCGCGGCGACGACGACGACGACGACGACAACGGCGGCGGCGGCGGCGGTGGTCGTAGTGGCTGTTGTTCTTCTATCTAACACTACTCCCACTTGGCCACTCAGTCAGTCAGTCAGTGGGTTGTGTGAAAGCTGCACCCCCGCCCCCTGGGCCGCCCAAGGCTCCACCCTCGGTAACGACCATAACAGCAACAATCACCATCACCACCGTAGCTGTCGCTGCTACACAAGCAGCAGCCGACACCATTAGCACAGACTACGACTGGCGTTTTGTGCTCGACTGGCAACGGTAGCCACACTGTACTTATCGTACCGGCTGAGTCGCCAAGTGAGAATAACCCACCATCGCCAGCTCCAGTAGCCTCAATGAGCGACTGTCAGCAGACGGCTGATTGACGGGTAAATGCACGCAGCCCCGCAACAGCAGCACTCGAACACCCCCCCCCAAAACTAAAACAACAGCTGCAGCGGGGGACACCAACACAATGCAGTGTTGGTGACGAGCCAACATTGTCGTTGTAGTGGCAATAAACGCAGCGAAGACGTGCGCCTGCCAGCGAAAGAGGCCATCCAACTCCTCACTGTTTACACGTAGCATTAAGTTCACCCACCGCAACAAGATACGATTCTAGTTCCCGTTGGCGGAGTACTTGCCTATTCTCAGGTGCCATCACTCTGCGATCATTGTCGTCCGACTATCTATTTCCGTTTTTGAACACTGACGATGGCTAGCTGACTGGGTCGAAGCAATCTACGATGAGTCAACTTAAACCAAGACACATAACACTATTGTGATATCAAAGCAACATAGGTGTCATCGGGGAAGGTATACACTACATAGACCTGAATAGAATAGGAAATAAATGGGGAAATAGAACAAACCTTGACTATTGACGATCTGAGCTCCGTTGGCAGCCGCGTTTTGAATTAGTGCCTGCAACTGGGCATTTTGAACATCAGCTACAGTCTGCTGATGACCAGCTGCCGTCTGAACAGCTTGCGCTGTAGCCTGCGCTTGATCTTCATTCATGTTTTATAATTTGTTTTATTGTTATTACGGTATTCTTGCAAATGTTGGCATTTGCGTGCTACCATACGTATTTCGCTCTCCGCTCTGCCGGCTACAGGCGGTACGAACTTGCGACAGTAGCACGAAGATGTTGTTCACACATAAAGGGTAAATAGTTAGCACGAGCTGAGTTCGGCCGAGTGAGTGCCATCAGACAAACTAGCTCCAGCAGTGCACACACACACACACGCAAATAAACAAACAGACAGACTTTCCAGTTCCAACGAGGGACGACGTCGACAACGCGTAGCCAAGTGGGGTCGGCACATTTACAATAGTTTACCAGCCACTTCGGTCAACTGGCAAAATACGTTAAGAAATTCATAAGTGGAAAGTCTTTTGCGCTGGCGTTGTTGTTATCGCCGTCCTAGTCGCGGTGGTAGTAATAGCTATAGGATGGAACACCGAATTCGCAACACACGAATCAGCACACGAATCGTAGACTCTGGCACGAGTGAACGAGCACTCCCTCTTCCGAAGTTGTCCGTCCCCTTCAGCTGCTGCTGCTGCAGCCGCCGTCCTGCTGCTGCTGTAGTTGTGATGGTACCAGTAGCCCGCCCGCTATTGGGCTGGGTCGTGCTTGGCTTGTGTGGCTTGCAGCGGGCGAGGCGCTGGCAGTCACTGGCGGCCTGTCCCTTCGTCGGTCCGTCCGTGTGTCCGACTCTCTGCCTGTCTGTCCGCTATGCAGCTGCTGCTGCTGTTGCTGCCACGGCAGCAAACTATGAGTATGCTACGCCGTTAGCCTGACTGGGGGCTATGTAATATTCGGGTATGCTAGTGCTGGCGATGATGCGCCGCTGCTGCTGCCGTCGCCGCCGCCGCCTTCACCCCACAATGGTTGTGTGCGCAGCAGTGAGTGGCGTTGGCTGTGTTGGGCCGCCTGAAGCGGCCTCCTGGTCTCCCACCCTCCCTCGTCAAAGCCTGCCTCTCCGCCGATCGCTACCGCCCCAGTGAGCTGGCATCGGTCCGCCGAGCTGTCACCAAGTCCCCGTGTTTAAACAGTCTCTGGAGAAAACGATACGGAATGAGGACAAGCACTTCTTGGCGTGCGACAAACTTCCAGCGAGGCGATAATTATACTAGTGAAACATCAACTTTGCGTTTCGCGAATAGGAGTTGAAGTTGGTGCGTATTTGTCTACTATGGACGAGCGTCGTCTGCTCATCGTCGTGGCGGAGTGATAACACGCTGTTGATAGGGAGGCGTAGCCGGCGGGGAGGGGTTGGCCTCAAAACATCCTGGCTGCTAGCACAACTAAGGACTCGTATGAGCCAGGCAGCAACGATACAGCTGCACCCACACACAGACAACGAAGGACATACCGCGGCCGGCCAGGCAGCGCAATAGAGATGATCGCCGCTATTGGCGCTATAACAGTTTGCCTCGGCTTTTGGCTGCTCCTCCTTTCATCTTTGCTCGTCGTTCATTCCTCGTTTGTTCCCGTTTTGCGTTCCCTCTCTTCTTTGGTCCGGTCCTGTCGGCTCTACTCAAATCGTCGTTGGTGGCTGGAGTCGCTTTGTAAAGCCGATGGGTCTTTTCGTAAGCGGCGGGCAGGTCCATCGGAGGAAGGCAGGCAATCAGGCAGGCTTTACTCCATGCTCCGGCCGGCCTCTCGAGCCACGATGGCCGGTCCATCCGAGGATCAAATCACCTTACTGTGCGCACCACCGTGCGATGCCCGCCACCGCCTGAGAGTTCGTTCGTCTCGTTCACTCACTATATCGACTACTGCGTTGGGTTGGGTTGGACTGCTCTTGACGAAGCTCACGGTATCGTGACGGATAGTGCGTAGTATTTCGTGCGCTGATAACGGTGTTGCTGCTGCTGCTGTTATTCCAGCGGCAGCTCCAGGGGGGCTGGCTGGCTGCGTGACTGGCTATTCCGCGTCGTCGTCCTACAGCAGCACACGATTCGGCGCCTCTCCGCCTCCCCCGCGCCAAACACCACCGCCTCCAATGGGCTGGCTCGGCCTGCCCCGCTCACTCGTCTGCTTGGTCGGTTGAGCAAGTGAGTGAGTGAGCAGCGCAGCAGCCCAGCAGCAGCTCAACAGCCCAGCCCAGCTCAGGAGGAAGGAGTGGACCGGCTCTTCTGGGCAGGACCGAATGAGACCGGGCCATCCCTAAACGTTAATACTCGCTCCTGGGGTTCATGCGCTCGCAACGAACTTTGGCACATTTAAAATGGGGGCGGATGCTCGAATCTCTCGCCGTTTTTGGCTGGCCGTCATGAAACCAGTATGCTTCTTAAAATCTATGAATAAGTAGTTCTCGTTAAATTTGCAGATCATATTACCACTATCTGGGTAAAAAAGTTTCACAATAAACGACCTTTTTCTCTTCGTTAAACCTTCAAGTTCGCTTCGAAATTGAGCGGAACTAATCAACTAACCTTGTGCTATTTGATAAATGAAGTTGTAAGATTTCGACGTGTATAAACTAAAGCCTGTGACAGATAAAGTTAGCAAACTGACATCAAGTCCCGGACGGAGCTGAAAAAATTTTTGCTCCATGTTGTTATCTGCAACATGTAGGTAGCAAAGTAGAAACTAAGGTTCAAACAGGTTCGATTTATGTACTGCGACATACACAAACAAAAATGCATCCATGCCAATGGACTATGCTCGCAAAGGGTTTTGATCGACTTGTCCAACTGGAATCATCTTGAATGGATGTACGCATTTCGCGTTGGTGGTCTGGGCTATTTTATTCCCTGAGCGGAGCCTTCCTCCTTGGCTGCCTCTGTCTGCCAGTCGTCGTCGTCTCGTCCTGCCTTCGCGTTCGGTTGAGTTGTAAGGGGTCGCTGTGCCGCCTGCCGCTCAAGGGGAGGGACTGCGAGAGGCACTGAGTGAGTTAGTGTCCGTAGCAGCAGGGTGGGTCGATTAGTCGACCGGTCGACAGCGGCAGCAGCAGCCTCGCCCTGCTTGCTTGCCTCGCCTCTGCCGCCATCGAACGAAGCAAAACAGTGCCGCTGTCGCCGCCGCCGTTGCCATCGCGCCTAGAAGCCGGGTAAAGCGTGCTAAGAAGACACTATCGAAAAGTTGCCACCATCATCATCATCAATAAGCGTTTGACCCAGTTGGCAAGTTAGGTGTACGAGGCAGCCGGTAAAGGAAGGAAGCTAACGAGGATCTATATGAAGTAATCAAACGCCTGAAATGTTTGGCCCAACCGATAACTTAGTAACGGTATAGGGAAATTGATCATCTGGCGACTTCCACGGTAGCCACGATGCTGATGATACCTACTGGGAGTTAGGAAATAAACGAGGTAGTGAAGAAGCGAGCGAGAAATAGTTTTAGTATATATTTAAAATTTATGGTGTCATATTGTTGTTGTCGCTGCCGCTATGGCGCCGCTGCGTGACCTCTCCCTCTCGCTGTCGGGCGGGCTCGATCGAGTGTGTGCTGCTGTTGGCAATAGCAGCGCTGCTTGTGCCGCGGGGGTAGAAGGAGTAGTTGCAGTAGAAGTACTGATGGCGGCGGCGGCGGCCGTGGCGGTGCCTCTGAAGGCAGGGCCGGCGCGGTACATCCCCAGGGGCCGGGCTACATTCACAGGCTACGCCTGTGTGTGCGCGCAACCGGACGCCAGCTTAATGTGATTGTACGCTACGGAACGACTGTAACAGGTTCGAATCCGACGGAATGTCGAACGGTAGTGCCGGCAGGACGTAAAATCATTTAAGTCAATTGAGTAGTAGCTTCGAAACCAACCGTGGGTTTTTTGCCTTTCTCACTGGAAAGACCCAGTCGTCCGAAATAATGCTTTACTGCTGTTGCTTTCTTTTATTTTATCTCAAATGACATGATACACCTGTAAGATTCACGAGGCATTCAACAAAAAAAATCGTCTGATGTTACCTGACTTTTTTGCAGATATTTGACATGATCTTCAGGTATCATATAAAGCCCATCGAAGACATTATAGGTACCCTGAATACAAATACATTTAGGGAACGGCAAGATAGTAATTGAACCTCTGAGGATAACATCTTGTTTGATTACTTAGGAGTCTAAAGAGATACTAAATGAACAACAGGAACGCTAATCGAAATTTTAATAACGAGCGTAGAAAACACATTGCGAAATTTTCCATGCCACCTTGTGAAGTTCAACTTTAATATTCTTCAGTCAAATTGTACTTTTAAGTTAGTATTGATAACAATGGCGTCGTCGTCATGCACGATGCGAATTTGTATAAGGAGGAAAGGCGAACCTGAAATATAGTTCTTATTTTTCCTTCTTTATTGCTCTTCTCTTATCATGATATCTAGCCAATACGTAAACCAATACGTAAATCTTCTTTCCCGTATTAATAAGTATGCAGTTACAAACCATTAATACTCTGGACTTGTGCAAAGACTCGATATACTGTACTTAGAAATTAGAAGGTTGCATATACGGATTTGGACAATGTCGTTCTGCAGCACATTGACAAAAATTGATTCTATTATTAATGAATTTTAGAATTAATTGAAATTTTTCAAGTAGCAAATAAGACACTTTGGTTAAAGAAGCGCGAGCCACAGCGTTTGCCCTAAAAAAGTATTGCAAATTTTTTAAACCTGGCAAACGTCTTCTCCTAATCGATGAGCTACCGCAGCTATTAGCTGCACCTCTGGACATCTGTCTTCAATCATATCGTTGATAGTGAGCACGAATTTTTTTATCGAACAGACACCGTGTGTATCACGTTTTTCGTTTCTACGCCCAACAGTTAAGCTGTTAGGCAGACGGCTGGCTCGTGCCGGCAAGAACAGAAGTGTGCTTAAGCCCGGATTCAGTTTGAAACCGCCTCACGTATTGCGTAGTTTGGCAGGGAAACACGTTAGCCCTTGCGCTATCACGGGAATAAATGTGCGTGCTAAAGTTGTAAAGAAATTTTTGGCATACATAATACTGGCCTGAGATGATAAATCTTTCGCCTAACGAAAAAAAACTTGCTCATTCACGCCGAGTTACCCACGTATACTATATGAATGACGAAATTAATGAAGTAAAAAATGATAATGGGCTTCGTAAAATATTAGGCTGTTGCAAGTAAACCTAACAGACTTTGAAATTTAATTACTTATGACAGAATAATAATTTACTAGCGTGTGTTTGAGGTGGTCCCCTTTCCTTTTTGCGCGCCTCTAGTCCCAGCGTCCTGGAATCTTTTGATAGGCATACACCCACCTCTTGCGTTTTCATATAATATTTCTTAGTAAATCTATCTTGAAATATACTTGCCCACCAGTTGCCCTTCTTAAAGCGTGGAAAACTTTACGATCACACGAGCCAAAATGGGAGTAGTAAGCGAGCTGAAGTCAGTGTTGAAAATTCCGTTGCCAAAATCAGGAAGGTAATTGAGGCATGGCCAACAATCCGTGAATCTACCGAGAAAATTGAGATACCTTAATGTATTCATTATCTCATCTTGGCGAGTATCATAGTAGTAGATGCCCCTGATGTCTATCACGAGTACTACAATGACCTCACGTCTAAACCTATTCGAGACTGCCACCAACCTCGATCTACCCCCAGGACGACGCCAGTGGGCGGTAGAAATCTAATCATGCCGCGTCCATGGCTATTTCCAGCCATTCGCATCAATTTACGAGGGACCCATTTTTTATTCAGTTTCCGCATTTTCAATGTGTGGCTCAAGATTCCGTAACACACTATACGAGAAATGCAAGTTTTAACGCAACACAGTCTTTGAACCTGAAACTCCGCTTTCTTTCTCCGCCCCCTTGATTTCTGATTGATTTGTGTTCTTGTTCAACGAATCCTGATATCTGGTCGTCTTTCCGCTTATCCTCAACATTTCAGTTTCTATTTATGAAACGTCGGCACCATTGATGTACTGTACTTTCGTTCAAAACCTCCTTACCTAAAGTTTTCATTTGCCTTCGATAAATTTCCGCAGCGCTGTGGCCTTTGAAAGACAAAAACTTGAGCACTGAGTGTTGGTTTTAAAATAATTTTTCCATCTGAACTGATTTCTTCTAGAGTAAACTTAACCCTTTTTCAAGTCTATACAAAAAAAACTGAAGTATTTGTGTCTGCTAGCCGCGCGTAGTTCAAAAGTTATTTCATTAGAAAATCCTCCGGATTCGCCTGTAACAGTCTAATGATATAAAATCTAGGAATCAAACTATTTTGATGCGGGTAATGTTTGAAAAGTCACACTACTCGCCATAAAAACGCTACATAAAGTGTTGACAGAAATGTGTAGCTTTGTGAAGTCGTCAAATTTTTAAAAGATTCCAACTCACCATTAGAGACATCGTTGCTGTGTTCCAGAAAAGCAAAAAAGAGGTTTGTCTTTTCTTCGAACATTTTAAATAGTGTCTCTGTAGCGAGTTACAACCCCTTTTCGAATACTACCGTAGAACCATATGACTGGTCGACCACTCGCTACGTATATTTTACTTGTCTATGATATCAAAATCAGGCTGTGTTTGCTCTGCGCACTGTTATATTAGATATAGCACCGGATAGCATCAGGGTGAAAGTTTGCCACGTAGAAACTAAACAGGTATTTAAAAAAAGAACCTGCATTGGAGATTACGAAAGTTTGTCTCTTGAGAAGCGTATAATTACTAATACGTGTTAGTTTTGCTCATAACGTTGTTTAGACCTCGAGATAAGTTAGCCGGTATTTTTAGCTTGATTCAAAATCTCAAATAATTCATAAGAAATAATAGTGTAGAGTAGAAGCTGTAATTAATTATTTTAGTAGATAAAGAAAACGAATGCTTGTGAGGTGTTGCTATTCGGGTAACCTGTATAATCCGCTAAAACCTAAACGCCTTCCCATCCTTCAATATGTTTCAGTTGCGAGATTTGTAAGCCATGTCATGCGATCTGAAATAAGGCTTTGCAGAAGATACTCCCGTTATGGTCGTTACTAAGTTATGTAAGAAGGAGGCAAGTGGAGCCTGATATTCATATATAGGGAGTAGACACTGAGGATTAGATAGGTTGTGACCAACGTGGACCTTTATATTATTTATTTCATTTAAATTGTCGCGATTTGGTCCTCGAAATACTGAGGCTGTTCGTAGGTCAGTCGTGAGAAAGCTAATAGCTTACCTTGGCCATCTCAGGTCCGCATGCAAGCCAATCAGATTTGTGCTCGAACGATGAGTCAGCACAGTCGTCATCTGTTTGTCCTTTATTTATGGGCAGAAGCTATTTATTGTGGTTCAAATGATACGCATTCAAGAAGGCGGTAGCCATAATCTCTCATGTCTACAGGGTTCCTTCGCTTGCAGTTTTGAGAAATCCCTTTTTGAATGGACTAGTGTTATGGTAAGACTAATTTCTATCGGCGAGTACGCACCTATGCAAAAGATTGATCACTGAAATAAATACATGAACCTTTTAGTGGTTGGATTCAACGTGCACGTGAATGTTTGTTTTTGTTACATTATTAAGGCGGCCAAATTCCAGTGAGAGAATAATTTAGCCAGAGTAGTTTTTGGAATTTTTAAAGATTTACGAATTACCTTAGTATTGCAATATGCGGTAACGTCATCGTATCTTGTGATTGTTGGCTGACTAAAAAATCTAAACGGTTTTTAAATTCGTCCTTGTACATTAGCATTAGACCCATGGACCGTTTAGGGCAGTCGCAATTAGCGTTGAGCATTATTTATGTCTCAAAATCGTTATAAGATAGCCCGTTAATGAAAGTTAATTACATTACTAGAAAAAAAAATATTTCCTGGTTGGTTTGTTGCCTATGATGTTGAATGATAGTTTTTAACTATAGCTATTCTCAAGATCTGTTGTCAGTGCCTCTAATACTCCATATGGCCTTAAGTCGGCCACGCACTTGCTGTTGCCCGCCCCGTCAGTTGATAGTGCTCCCTCACCACGCCTCTACGGTTGGTGTTCGTTAATGCTACTGTCTCCCTAATAGGGCCAGTCGATCAATGACTTTATATGCCCTACGGCATCCTGCTCAGTCCGATATACCCAAAATAGATAACCCAAAAGGGTTCATGTGATTTTTCGGATTAAATACGCGTTATGTATCGCCGGAAAAATTAAACTAATGTTTCGGCTTGAAGCTGCAGATTTAAAATATTCTCGGAATTGCGAATTTCGAGATAGCTAACGCTAGAGAATATCGCCGCTAGCCTTTTAGATTCCATTAATGTTTCCGAGTCAAATGAAATTTTTAAAATTATTAATAATAATTTCAGTAATTTTCTAACTAAACTTGTTTATGGTGACCCCGACACATGGCTTCTGGTAAGTGCTAACTACAATGATCTACATTGTAATATTTGACTACTGGCAATTATGGTCGGTATACAATAGTGGTTTCCACACAGCACTGGATATTTGTACACAAATTTCAATAATAGAAAATCTCCAATGTCAATAAACAATGGAACCTGATTAACGTTGTTCGAAAAGCGATCGACAATATTAGCGTATCTGATTACCCTACAATGACACAGGAATTACCTATTGCCACTCCCGCCTCTCAATGGGTTGTCCTGATGAAGTTGTCGAACGGTTCGTGCAAACGGGTGACTCCTTTTGTATATGGCCATTGTGCCCAGCACTAACTACAGCGCCGGCCGACCCGGAGACGCTTCTCGGGGGCAGGTGGAGGAGGAGAATCGGGCGCAAACTGTGCGAAAGAGTGGGTGGGCTAAAAAGCTGGCTGGCCTGTGTCAGCTCCGGCATGTTTGGGGAGGGCCATAGAGTAGCCGACAGCCGACGAAGCAGACGACAACCAGTAATCAACCGAAACAAAACATTTTGAGCTCTGCGCGCTATCGAGCCACAACAAAACATCGTATCTTCCATTGTTACAGTGTCGCATTGTAAGTCTGACTCTAGCAACCGAAGCCTTTGACGATTGGCACTGCCAGATTTTTGACGACGAAATCTGCATTGGCCACCAGTGATCAAAAGACCGGAAAGATTACATTCTATATTATTTAATGCTGAGGTAGTCTGCTTAGAAGATCATTGTTAGAGTTGACACATGGTGTGTCAAGTTAGTTCGTATTCATTAATATTATTTCAAATTAAAGAAAACGTACCAGATCGATTTATTGTATAGATTATTGAAGGAAAAAAAACTTTGCAAGCTAAAATCGACGACGGAAGAAAAATAAGTTTAGGCTTAAGTTTTCGCTGAAAACTGAATAGTAGAAATCAATGTGCACGCACCATCGTCTTTGTTAAGTGCAAAGCACACTTACCGGTCTTTCTATTTTCATTATGAAAAATATACATAAGGACGCTCTTTGGATATTATGAACGCGCGACTCATTCAGAGATAAGTCTCTATTTGGAATAACTGATCCCTTTGGAAGTGATGCGCTCCAGGGCCACTGAGGTTTGCAGAGACGATGATTAAGGGGCCTATGTCTCTGGCTGAAAGGCTTGATTCCAAACAGTGCCCGACTCTATAGTAGGTACAAGTTACCAAGCACTCAACTAGATCGAGGGCCAGCCAAAGAGCAAAAATCTTTCAGCAGAATCCATTCGCACCCCGTCGTATTACACATACGGCGTCTTTTGTGAGGAATAACAGATTTTTTTTTATGAATTCTGTGTTCAGCTTAGCACAGATGTGCTTCCTAATGAAAAAAGTATAGTATGCGAGGACACTGTAGGAAAAATAAAAATGAGCCAAAGTGAATCAGTTTATGCAACTAGAAAACATCATTCGCAAAATCGTTCTGTTTCCTTGGTTGACCGTTGAATGCCTAAGTTGCCCCATAACGTCCGTTCTAAAATCTGTCAGGACACTACTACCGAAACCGAAAAGCGCGCGCCACCTCTCCGTGGCCGTACAACCTTCATGTGTGGCCTTCTGACTTCTTCTTATGTCCTCCGTGCTGTAGAGAAAATTTCGTGTAGCAGAAATTTTTCAGTAGAAGTATTTTATACGGTCACCCAAACTCGACCACGCGACTCACGCAAAATTGCCGTACAATATGCGCCTCGCTACCGTTTCAGCCATCCGTGAACTAATAACTTTCAATGAGCCGGTGCCAACTGTGAATCTAACTATGGAAACGACAATTTAACTTTCACGTTGTGCTGCGTTAGTTACTCTGTAGTCAGTTGCTCGGTTACCGGTGAACTCGGATCAACCTTCCGTCCAAAAAATGAGCCTTCTAGCAGACTACTTCACCAGCAACCCAAACACGTTTCAGAGAGCGTTCCGTGTTTCGTAAGCAAGGGCAATCTCTTTAATCGCGTGAAGTCTTCATCATATGTTGAAACGAATTTCTTGTTTAGCGCTAAGCATCAAAAAGCAGACTTGTGATAGGAACGTTTACCACGTAATTTATGATTTGATTGTCTAAAGTTTTTATCGAGAGATTTTAGCAGTGTGAACAAATGGGGATATCAAACGTGTTGTAATGTATCTGTTTCATCATCTCTATTTGTTTTGGAAGTGGCTATGTCACACCGCCGTATCGAAATACACAAGGAAGGGTGTACCGCAAGAACTGTCATCTATTTGTTCATCGTAAGCCAGTGAATGTAAAGAAACTTCATAACAAGTGGGTTCCCTGTTAATTTCGTTAACAAACTGTTTTTGCGGTTTACAACAAATGCCTGAGAATAGTTAGCACGGTAATCTCATGAAACGCAAAAGTTAATACATTTCGAGAAAATGATCGACTTGCCAGATATTGACGATAAGCAATTTGTATTTAAATGAAAACGTCACATTTTGAAGGCGTCAAAATGATCAAATAACCGTTGAGGTTCGATTAAGTGATACAATGGGCGAAGATTTTTCTATGCGAGAACTGCGCACTGGTGCTATAATTCAGTCAGCGTTGAAAGCCTCTCAGGCGTAAATTTAGAAAGAAAAACGGCCCTGCAGTCGTTGTTAATCTGCGCTAGAAGTCCAGCTGGAATGGGTCGGTAATCACACGTTTGTCAAATTTCACCACCACAGATACGGAACGTTTAAACGTTGTGATTTTCTTTAGTGAGAATACGTATTTAATAAGCTCGATAACTATGTATAATTAAGCAGTGCGCAATTTGTCTAACTACAGTTTGCGATCCAGGAATTGACTAATGCATTTAGGGAAAGTTGAATGAATCAGTATGAAGATCAGTCAGCGGCTATACGTTTTACGTGAACGTAGAATAAACGGGCTTGTTCGCTCAAATTGAACAATGCAATTTTGCGGGGGATTTTTTCTATCTAGGCAGTTGTCCAAGCAAGAACGCTTGATTATTTAGTCTGGTAGTTGGACAGTGGTCGCATACTGGTTATCAGGCAGAATTACTAACAAATGTTCATGTTACATTTCAGTTCTGTCTGCTGCGCTGACTGACACTTTTGATAAAGCAGAGGTAAAAGAAAGAGAAGACGAGTTGTCGTAATGGTGAGCGACGCTGGAGACGCCAGCGGGGTGCCGCAGGTGAAGTCCGAGGCGATTCGATTAGCCCGAGGTACGACAACAACGATACGCAAAAATAAGGACGAACATGAACTTCCAGTTTAATTAGTACCGTTGATGTACCCCTAGCTAAATCGGGATATATTCGACTAAATCTCAATAATAAAACTTAACGAAAGAGGCCCTCAAAACTGGAGCAGGTTTTTCCGCGGAATAGTTTTCAGAATGCGGAATGTAAATGTTATTTGTGTCGTTTTATCAAAAAAGACAATTTTTCGAATACGTGCTAAAAATCTGCTCGTTATGCTAAGAGCATATCTTATTTTGCCCGTCTTACGTCATGAATTCCAGCGATTAAAGGTTGCTCGACTAGTCTTCTCGACGTGGTGGAAACGATGGGACCAGCGTTGAATTCGGAAAAGCTATTGGAACGCACAGAAGCGTTAGATACACTTGCGCAACTGCTCACGTAATTTTTGAGGCTGCTAACTATAATAATGTGTTTATTTTTTTGGCAAGAACTGTTCTTATACGTTTACAAAGCTACTCAAGTAGTAATCATTTTTCTTATGATTTTTAGGGTTTCGTATGTTTGTAGTGGAATACATTCTTTAATCATTAAGTTTAACCATCCGTCTTCCTTTGGATTGATCCTTTCGGTTACCCACAGAGAGCTGCCAGCGGGGCTTCTGACCGAGGCAGAGATTAGCTTGCTTTTGGGTTACTTCGTCGCACAACTAAAAGGACATCACCCTGAAACCGCCAGGATTGCTATGCGCGCTTTACATACCATGGTATCCTACTAGTATAAGGTTTCCAATTATGACTTCACAAACATTTTGCAGGACATCTACATATGTGTATATTTTTTTACTATTATAACCTAGTTTTGATTTTTATTTCAGTTTGTTCGATACAAAATTTCTTCAGGGGATGCTGTTCGGTTCGTAGAGGGATTCTTCAATGAAGTGGCCTTGGTTGATCTCACGAGAGATGATAAAATGATTCTCTACAGAATATTTCAGGTTTGCCTTTTTTGGAAGTCGTAGAGGTCGCTAATCGAGATCTATACTGAGAGATCTGTAACTACTCTGATATAATAGTAAATCTCGTTTTACGGTCTTGATTCAACACATCCACTAAATGTTTGTTTAGACCTTTACGATCCAATTAGGACATTCTAACCTTCTTGTGCATTTTCAAGGTTCACTGTCGTGCAGTTTTTGCGGTGTACTTTACCTTCATATTGCAGCGCGTGCTTTCAAACGACGCTCAACGATACCTCGATGCAGTTGGCAAGCAGATGTCTAGCGCCGTTATGCCCGGCTTTCTGCAGTTGATCGAATTAGAGACAGATCCCCAGTGTTTACTAATTTGCTTCGATATGTTTCAAACTGTGGTCAAAAACATTCCTCTAGGCGTTTATGTGGACGACATGTTCGAGTACCCTGCAGGCTATTTTCCGATCGATTTTCAAGGGGTAAGTTGTAAACCTATGTGCTTATATAGCACTTCGTATACCCTATTTGTTTACCCTATTAACGTTCGCAATGGGGATTTTTATAAACTGCTTCGTAAGCTGCACTAACTGTTCCTATAACAGTGGCGCGGTCAATTAATGGTTAACTAAAATGTCCTAATGAAAGCGAAAATTACCTTGGTTTGAGCTCAGTTTAATAGGGACAGCAACCGTCACAGATGATGGTTCATATCTAACATGCTGATAATTGTCAACACTTGTTGTAAATAGGAACAAAAAATAAATAAATAATTGTTGACCCAACTAATTAGGTTTCGTAACGTTTAACAGTCACCGGATCGTCACGGAGGTGTCACGCGAACACAGCTCCAAGAGTCGTTGGAAGCGTGTCTTCTAGCTCATTCGTCCTTTTCACAACACGTTATCAAGTTGTGTCTGGAAAAAATCTCTTCCGATGTCCGTCAGGCTCAAATCGACGCCCTAAAGCTTCTTGTAAGTGTCGTGTCAATTTAGCTTATATACAATAAACCACTTTATGAGTCCGTAGCAACTCTTTACGATTTGTTAATATCGATACGATTTGGACGCGACTTCAATCGACAGTTGCAGCTGACAACTACCATTCGTAACAAATACTTATATCTGGATAATGATAATAATTTAATATAATGACGCAAGAAGATTCCGGCGCATGCACATTCGGGCTCATCGGTTGCCCACGAATTAAATCAATACGAAATTCATAACCTGCGGGAAAAAATTTGTTTTAAAGGCTAATCATTATCTGGCGTTACTGAACTTTTAATGAGGTAATTAGCCTAATTAAAATTAATTATTTCAGAGGCGAGCAGTTGAACAGTACGAGTGCTCAGTATGCTACAAATATTTTGAGGCAATATGGCCTCTTCTACGCAAGCTTTATGTGGCTCACAGGTAGGATGTGAGTTTCGTAAATGAGAAGAACGTGTGACACAATTTGAGCTGCGCTAGTTTTTAACATACGTACGATTATCTAATGGTATATCGTTATTCATTCTTAATTGCCTATTATACACAAAATTGAGCAAGATATTGTGGCTATAACTCAAATAATCATACTGCATTCGGTGAGATTGTAGAGAGGACAGTCAACTTGAAGAGGGCATTCTTAGGCTAACGGCAGTATTAGCTCAAAAACTCGGCGATGGAGAGGATGGAGATGCCAAACTGGAACAATTTGCCAACATCATTTGGAAAGACTTCGAAGACCGTGAGTAAAACTGCATATGTTAGCAAACGGGGCCAATAGCATCAACTAAATAAATCGTATCTCTTTAGTAGTGTTAGTTATCATTCTCCTTGTTTCCTCACCCTTTAATTGGCCGCTATTCTATTTTCCATTTAACTTCGCAATTCGCGTCAGCGTCCTAAAAACGGCAGTCATAAAACTGTAAGACGTTCTCGACTTTCGAAAAATGAGCTTGAATTTACGTTCATAATCCTGCCCAACAGGTACATTATATAGGGGTAGGCGAAAAGTTAAATTTGCGGGACGGCAAATGGATAAACAGGCGTACTTGGACAAGTTAGTGAACCGTTATCTTTTAGTTCATCTAAGTTGTAACCTCTGGCTTGCGTGTTCCACGGTGGACGTTGGATGGATGCCTAATAATATATACATTTTGCCTTCAAAGAACTAGGGAGAGACTTGTACTTTACGAGTCAACAGGGTATTTATCGAATTATTCCGCATATTCGACAGGCGAAGCGTTTCTGGAATGTTCTGGCTGGCGTTTTGTGGTGGCGTTTGCGGGCGGGTCTTCTAGAAGTTTGAATAAAATTCTGCCTAAAGCCTTTGCCAAAGTTACTCGTATGATCGCGGATGAAAATCAGGTTTGTTAATCGTCAATTTTTTCTCGATGATATATTACAGAAGGCAACTCTTTATATTATTGTTACAAAAGGTGGTGGGGTGGCAGTGATTTATTTTTTTTCTCATAGAATAAATATTCTACAAACATCTTCATGCCTACATTTGTTCTTAAAAGAATTCATTTCGTACAATCAACTAGTAGATACATTAGTTAAACTTGATGATGTTTTTAAACTTAGCAGATTTGCCCGTGTATAACAAAGTCCACATTACATTTCCCATAATTCTTGCATAAATGTCGATTTGTTATGTGTAAGTAGATTAGTTCATCGTTGCTCGATGCATCGTGCGCTATGCTCCAAGTTTTCATCGGTCTGCACAAGTCTGCAGACGAAAGCAAGGTATTAAAGGTTTCTTTTGGGACAACAATTTTCCCGGCGATCGAAATGCTTGTAGGACAAGCATGCACTCTGCTGCTTGAGCCCTCATGCTCGAAACATCTAGTTAAACTTATTGGACTTATTGAGGTGGCGTTGACGATTGAGGATGCGCTTAACAAAAGCCAGTTAGACGCTATCCGAAGGTAAGAATGACCATTAACTTTCTAGATCAGTTTGTTCGGCTGTACCAAATATCGATCTATTCGGTGACGCTCAACTTGCAGATGAAACCTTTAATTGAATTCCACTATTAACGAGTAATATTAAATTGTGTTTATGAAAGTATCGTAAAGGTCAGCGTGTGCCTATCGACGGAATTTGTTTTCTTATGTTATAGGTTCATTGAACTCTGTATCGTTCAGAAGTCCTTGAAATCGTCGCCAACGGCAGCAGTCTCATCTGTGATCCTAAAGCGGTTTGTTGCGGCTTGTTCAACTTTCTTTGGACAGTCATTTACCGCAGATCTTCTGTTGTTGGCGAAGCAATACCGTTGTGTTTGGTTACTGGCCAGTTTGATTCAAAGGGGCGATGGTCCTAGCAATAACGCCAAGGATATTTGTTTCGAGCTTTTCTCTATCGGTGGTATGTAGCTACGGCAGCTTTCAAAAGGTTATGTAATATTTTATTAGAGTTAATTTCAATTTTATCGATTTTGATAATGAAAGAGTCATTGGAGATTATCTTGGAGGACGGTTAGGCAGTCCTCTGTTCATTATGCCAACTTTTGTTTTACAGTGGTAACATCTGTAGGTCTCGTTAGCATCTGCAGCACTCAACAAAACGTGTTATTAGTAATTCTGTGTTCCTATAAACCATATAAAAAGTTTTAATGCCAGAAAAGAGAATTACAATAAACACACTAACTAAATAATTGGTTGGTTTTGTGCTTATTTTTTGAAAGCAGAAAAAATATAAAAACGAACACCTTCAATGGAATTGATGATATGATTTGATTAAAAAGATATAGCATTTAGTTGGATTGTATAAGGTTGGGTAAGTATATTAAAATTAGACAGATTCAAGTAACTCTACCTGCAACTAGAATTTTTCGGTTTAACTTCTGGAGACCTTGCAATATTTTTTCGAAAAAAGCACATTTAATGCAATAATAATACGGTTGGTGACATACAATTTCTACTTTGATCTTTTCTTTGGTATTGACTAGGCTCAGAAGCTTTTGCGGCTATTCGCGAAATCGTGTTGAGTTATCCGGCGGAAACGACGTCGAGTGTTCTGGAAAAACTGTTATCCATACAAGAGCTTTCACGTAAAGATGTTGAGGAATACGAGGATCTCCTAACCGTCGCTATTCGAGAAGCATCCACACATTACGGTCAGAGGTCAGCCCTTTGTATTAGTACGCCTTTTTACTCCATTGCTTCCAAGAGTGCATCAGTCTATACAGGAAACCTACAAATCCTTATTTCGCCAGTATCCTGTAAAGGGGTTCAAGGTTCATTCATCATTTTGTACTTTTCGATCAGAAAAAAGTGTGCATAATATTTGCATGGAGTCTTTTAAGTTGGATGTCCACATATGTTTTTACGATGAGAATAATCATGATTATACGGCACTACGGTTCTAGATCAATATGCCTGTCTGTTGTTTCATTCTTTTGAATTTACAGCGCAATTCAATCCATCTTAGTGGGCCTTCAGCGCCAGTTATCTGCTAGTTCGAACGCAGCCCTTAATATGCCACTTCTTCAACTTCGTGTCGTTCTCTCTAACTGCCCGTGTTGTTGCCTAACGGAGCAACTCGGGTCCGAGCTAGTAGGTACTCTGCTCAAACTAGCTCCTACTATTAAAACTCATAGCGAGGAGAACCTAGAAAGAGTCCTCGAAAATGACCCAAATAGATCCGAGCCTTTAAATACATCGCCGTCTGCATTTGAGGACTCCACAAACCTTATTTGGCGATGTGTGGCATTATTAGCGAATAAACATATCGAGAACTCGGAGACCGAATGGGCAGTTATTAGTGGAGTACTTGAACGTTGCACTGCAGGTGATGATGAAGCCTCTATCATCACAAAAACACAATGCAACGACACTAGGAAACAGTCCGGCACAGACACTTTGAAAATCGTATACTTGGCCAAAGGTCTTTTACTGCGTGGCCACAGGCGTTGTGAGGAAGCTCTAAGTGTGGCTTTAAAGAATGCGTCTCAGTCTATTGATGGAGCAAAAAACTTTGCCATAATAAGTCGTCCGGAACCGAAGATATTTCCAAGAGAAGGACATTGCGCCGTTAGACTGCTATATCCACAGAGACTGCTGACGTTTGCTGTACCTCGGCTCATCGAATTATTTCATAATGGCAATGACGCAGGTGGGTTTGGTTCTATTTCACGAACAGAATGGGGGAGAACAATGGGTTTTTTTTTTTATTATTGCCTGTACACTATACATTAAGACACATCTTAATTTGCTGTTTTAATAAGTCCGTATATAGGAGACATGAACATAGCCTATACAGAGATATCTACATATTTATGGTTTCGGTGAACGTCGTTTTGCAATAATGGTTTGTGAAGTGATCGCTGGTTTAAATGGCAAATCAGTCCTTCTTCGTCTTGAACCTTCTGGGCTAGCCGTTTGAATTCAGTATCCATATCTACATGTTAAGACAGTTATTGAGATTTCTATAGAATACGTCTGATAATGCCAACAAGACGGATCTACTATAGCAAAAGCGTCATACTGTTTGCTGTGATTTTGGTTTAATTGTCTCAGTCGACTAAATACTTAAGGCTAGCCCCATAGGAGACATTGCGATACCTACAGGCTCCCTTACGAACTCAAGTGCCAAAGTACTATACAGTTATGCCGGCACGGGGGAGACGTAACAGGATCGGCGCTCCTATTAAAGGTTCTTTCTTTATGGTTTATAAGTGGTTCCTGACATCCAGTATTATTAGATTACGCACTTCTGATGAGTAGACGGGGGTAAAAGGGAGGTTAAGGAATATCTCTTAGGGCTTAGGTCATTCAAGGAACATCTGGCTGGAGTCGTAGCATTCTGTTAATGACATATACACCTTAAGTAAATAATTAAAATGAATGAATCCCTTTTTCAAATATTATTATTATACAATCAATGACGATAGTGACGGTATAAGATATCATGAAAATACAGTACTCCTTTTACACTTATTTCTAGAAGAACTTAAACGGTGACCTAACTGCACTTCAACAAATAAATCAGATTTGTATTATATTGCCCTAAATTTTGCAGAGCGGTTAAATATATCGGTGGCGATTCTCTCAACTATCCAACACGTTTCAGCAGACATAGCAGAACCATATTTATCAAAGGTGGGTAATATCACAATCAGTTAAGATTTAAGATTTAAATAATATATCCCAACATACAAGCCTTAAGGCCGCTCGGTATGAATGACTAAGATGATCAAGAATTCCATGGTAGTTTCAGATAACACAATTAGCGTGTAATAACCATAGGAGAGCGTGGACCCCAAGTTACAGCACGCGATGCATAATAAATCTTAGTAACTTTGCGCTTGGAATACCTTTTTAGCTTTTGATGCAACGGACATCTTGATACGTTGATAGCTCAGCGGATTCACTATATAGTGTCTGGGCTCAATCGACTGGACAAGTAACGTCTTATAGATATTCCTAAAAAAGTACCTAGAAGGTTGAGGCCGATCATGATCAGATGCAGTTTAATTCGAGATGGACGCATTCACTTATTTGTGCACTAGCTAACAGACCCGGGGTTATATAACTATGAAATGGTAAAAATGTTATGCTGATTGAAAAGACGATGTATAAGCTGGCCTTGATGGTTCAAGGATAGTTCGAATGGCATCACGTTGAACCGTTAACGCTATATCAAAATGCTGAAAGAACGTTTTATCTCGAACCAAAACAGCGTACGTAATTATAAACGACGAAAGGGTACGTATAGGAAACCCTTTACCCGAAAACAAGATGGCATAGCATTTTGGGCATAATTTAAGGAAGGACTAGCTCAGTCTACCCGATACACAAAATATTGCTGAGATATATTGCCGGAAGAAGTGAGGTTGGTAGCTGATATATGGATCTTGCGTATTAAAAAACCCGGCTTTGCTCTCGAAAAAAGTAGATTTACGTTTTATTTGCTATTTGTAGTCCAAAATGTTATTTTTATCACTGTACGCCTATATCCCTTTGACTTTGCCAAAGGCAATTTCTCCAATACATTTCAATCAGTTCATGTATTTTTTAGAAAGTTTATATATTTATGGATGGACACCTTCTGCACAACTCACAAACCATTCATGGTTTGTCGTGCAACTGTAAATAATCGGGGTTGTGGGATCATCGTTGTAGAATAATAAAGCACTTTCTAATATCACTTCTCGTGCGCGGACTCATTTTAACTTCTCATTCAATGTGAAATCTTCGTAACCTTGTAACTCCACCCTGCCGTTCCCTGTATATATCGACTTCTGATAGCAACATGGCAATTATTGTAAAAGTAACAATAACCACTCTGTAAAGAAGTGTGAATCGAGCACGTATCGACCCATTGATTAATTAAAACTGCACTCCTAAATATCAGGATTTGGTTAACTTGCTAACTGTATGAGTAAAAAATTCAAAAAACGCCGATCCAAAATATGCTTACGTCTTATTTTTTGCAGCTTGGAACGGTAATATTATGGTGCTTGTCACAACCATCTTTTCCGCCAGAATCTAGCCAAGGTCTTGTGCAGTGTCTTCGACAAAGTCTTTCTCAGTTGAAGCTCAGTGTTGGACATCTTCTCCCAGCGCTACTACGGTGGAGTCAAAGACCTGCCTCAATGAATCTTCGAATAGAAGCCATGGGCTGTCTTCTAGATTTGCGAAGTTACTTTCAAGTTCACGAACTTCTGCCCTACAAAAGGACCGTGCTTCGGGAGATGCCTGTAGGTGATCGCAAGCGACTTGTGAGAAAAGCGGCATCAACGACTGCGCTCGCCTGGCATATGCTGGGGGAAGCCTCAAAATGATCAAACCTAAAGTCAGAAGTTTCATGTGAATGTTCTGTAATGGCAGCTAGGCACCGTCTAAAAGAGGGTGGGAACGCCGGAAATAATTATTTTCTAATTAACGCGCTGATCATCGCGCATTAGAAAAAAAGCAAAGGGATATCAAACTTCTTGATTAAAGAGCCGAATTCGCGCGTCTACGTAAACTAAATGACTGAGATTCTGGCTGTATTTAAGCGAAGCACACACGTAACTGTTGATGTAGTTGAGTCTTGGAGCAGAGTTCAAGCAAAAGGCACATCGCATGGAGGCGAGATGTGATTTGCAACAAGATGGCGCGAATACTAAATGACACCAGCGCATTGACGAACACAGCGAAAAGATGAATCTACACGAATTTCGCCCTAGTCGGTTTCCAAACTTTAAAGACGGAAAGTAGCTTATTTATTAGACTGGCCTCTGCTAAAGCGCTGTTTGATAACTATGTATTACTACTACTACTGCTGCTACTACTACTACTACTACTACTACTACTAGTACTACTAGTACTACTACTACTACTACTACTAATAGTAATAATAGGAATAAATTAACATTTCCATTTAGAGGGCATTCCTAATGTTATTGAGACAATTTTAGATGAGGAACTATTGTTTAGAAGAATCAGAAGAGCATATCTAAAACAAATATAGGGAATAAGTCGAACATCTCGTTAAAACAAGTTAGCGACAAATTTTTATTACTACATGGAGTATGTTGATATAGTTGAAGATACTAGTATTTTTATATAACTAAATAAAAAATCGAAGTTGTTTATTTTTATTCTGTCCATGTCGCCGTGTGTTATTTTTTATTCGTTATTTTTATCATCGAGCAACAGCTGTTTGGCCCACTTGCGCAAACTGGTTGCAGTTATAATAACCTGCGTTTATTCGCGTGTGTTCAGGTTCGTACCTTGAGAATATATAGATGCATACATGAAGTGAAGCAGGTGTATAAAGTTTTTAGATGACTACTGGTGTATAAGCCTACTGGTTGTCATCAACAGTCAACCTGTCCCTCTGCTTTTCTTTAGGCTGTGCTTTTTGAGCCCCCTGTGCCGGCTTGCTTCTTCCTGTCAGCTTCCTCTTCTTTCTCTTTTTCAATCGATTCAACAAACTTCTCAATTTCTTTTACATCTAGCATTTTTAACTTTTCATTCTTCCGCATTACAGCAACCTGTCGAGGAAAATACAACATTAATTAGATACGATGCACAGGATAAACTATTCAATAATGTTTAGCTCAGATCGCGTTAGAGTTGTATGATAAAATGTGTCATACAATGTTTACACACCACAACCTGGCAATTAGAATCAAATTTTTTTTTAGAGGCGAGGATCAAGAAAACTCTGAAGGGGGTGAAGAGACGAGTCATGGGGACATATCTGATCGTACCACCGGTGATCCACGAAGAGAGAGTCTACCTTATCGGCTTGAGTGCAACAGCCCAAAACATTTCATAAGGGGTGCATCGAAGGATCGTCGCCTTTCCACGTTTCCTCGTTTCTTCAATAGATTCAATAAGCTACCATAAAACCGCCGCAGCTCACGCCATTGGCGATCGAAGGCTTTTTGAACCATGGCGGGAGACTTCAATGCGCGCCTGGGAAAACCTACCCTTAGCCAGACGTCAACCCTGCGAGATACACTAGTGAAACATTATTGATGGATAGTGACCCCTGTCGAACTACCAACATCGTCGGCGTTGCTGGAAATTCTGCCAATAATCTTTGGGAGGAACGTAAGTATGGATAAAATCAAATATGTCAGAGGAGATCACTTTTTCTGCGAAAGAGGACAGCTCCAAGAATACATTTTTGTCGGACTAGACGTAGCGGATTGCCTCTCGCCCGCCCTGTCCAGGATTTCTTTGCGCTGCTGCCAACATTGCAACTGGCAGAGAGACCATTGACCGTGGTATTCAAAGTGATACACTAGAAGAGATACGCCATTTAGGGCAATATATATCAGGAATAGCAAAAGGCTATTTTTTGATAAGAGAGGCCGGGCGTCAGCCATATAAATGCTACGGCCCCCGCAAGCTTGCATCATGATCCGTTGCTTATCGACCACTTCGCTGGTTGGAACCGTTCACATTTAGAAACACTGTATATTATGCGATCTCACCACTCAATGCAGCATAGAACGAATTGGCCACGGTTTAACGTGAAAGCCGGGACCCGGGGTTGTCCGTCGTGGAAATCACTCAAGCGTTCGGTATCTTATGTTCAACCAAGGCAACGGGACTAGACAGAAACATCTCAGTCGCTGTGGGGCTTGTATCGTTCCTTGCTTAATGGCAGTCTTTGTGCTGAATCGCTTTCTTCAGGTGGAATGCAACGTTCTCCGTTATGAAAAGGCAAAGACGACCCAAATCAACGGAAGTCGTGGCGTAAAACCGCGAAGAAAAGCGTCTGCTATAAAATTCTGTCGTATCTGTTGTAAAGAGACAACGTACTTCTAGAGAGTATGAGCGCGATATTGAAGAGCAACATGGATTTAGAAGGGACCATTTGACCGAATCAGAATGCAAAATCCTACTTGCCGACTCTTAAGCATACTCGCTGACATGGAGGTTCCCGGGAATGTGCTCAACTTAATAGTAACGATTTTTAAATATTTAATAATCTGATCATAAGAAATTGCAAAGTATTTGAAACTTTAATGAAAATTAAACGCAAACAATCTTTGATTAGAGATTATCTGATCTATTTTTATTTTTAAAAAATATCATGCTTAAATTTTAAAAATTATTATGTTCGGATCATTAGAACTATCATTTTTTTTACAAATGAATAAGTAATATATAATATATTATAATTTTGATAGTTTCATAATACTTGAGCATATTATGTTAAAAAATTTAATAAAAATTAAAAATTAAGAGGAACAGCGTTGTACTCGATGATTATGTTTTAGAGCTGCCAGCGTTCTCTCAGGCTACAGGTATGACCCAAGGTGATAATTTGAGCCCCGTTTTGCCCATTCTCTTGAGAAGACTGCGGAATCAGAATTATGATAAAAGTTCTCCTTTATGCAATCGATTTGTTTACAGGAGCCGTTGCTCCTCTCTGCGACAAGCCCTAGTAAGGTTACATCATTCTGTTTCGGAGTTGAGTCTAAGAGGTGGCAGGGTTGCGGTTCGTTACACGCGACACCTCCCGGGCCGACTGCTAAAATATGTCAATCGATTCATTCTCTTGTGGATTGCTGTTCCGGTGTGATAGTTAAACTTTTCTAACACTTCAATAACATTCCAACATTTTACAAAAGGATAAAAGGGTCTTGACATCTTCGTCTGCAATATAGAGTCCTCCACCGATTGTCCTTACCCGCTTTTTCGGTCTCAAAATTATGTCGAATAAAGGCCTCATTCCTCAAAAAAAACCTTGGAGTTGCAGCGGACAACCCATAACAGACTTGCCTACCACTTAACGACGATGTCACTATTCGCCTAAAACTTCCGTCGCTATTCTATGGACAACGCCAGCACTCCAGGAAGGCTTGGTAAAATGGGATTAAAAACTCGCGGAGGCCGATCCCGAATTCTATCAAACGAGAGCCCTGATGCAAGAGGTTTATCAAGAACTTGACTGATTTAACAGACATATAGTGATGTGCTACGCAATGCACGGTTTTCACCATTGCTAATGGAAAGTACAGGAGTGCTATGGACCTGATGAATATTATGTTTGTACTAGGTATAGGTAAGCTTGTCATCTGTATCATGCTTTTCGCTGCTCGTAAGCTCAGTCTTTGCGTGAGCTGACGCATAACTAACCAAAGAACAATTTCATGGTCTATGATCATAATGCAATTATTGATAGGTTCTAAATAAACAATATTGTCAACCCTAAGTCGAGCATTCGAGAAATCGCCTTACGACATTGGCTTTAATCAGGCCTGCAAAGTGATCATATGTATCGTATTAGACATCATATAAAGCTTAATATGCCAAGTTGTTAAAATATGTATTTGTATGTTTCGAGCGACTAAAGTACTACCTAATAAGGATGAATAAGTTTAACGTATTGATCCTAGCAATGAAAAAGATTGGCATAACCGGAATGTTATATATTGAAAATTTTTCGACGAAACATATGCTTATATGGGTATTTACCACACGTACCTCCAAGTTTCGACCTTGAACAACTTCCAGAAGGGCACGAATGGCAAGCCGAATAACCTTGTCGTTGTCTGACATTTCCTCAGATTTATAGTTTTTCTCTAAAAACTCACGAACCGTCTTGTCCGAACGACCTGTCGCGTTAGCCTGTAGTTAACAATTATTTGCTTCTTATTATTTTTTTTATATGAATAGTCGTACAAGGTATAGTCTGTAACATGTATAATTTGCAATTCTTTGGTACTTGTCGCCCACTAGAAACGTTATAATTTCCTAGGAATATATAATTGCAAACCGGATTCCAAACTTCACAGGTTCTGCGAGTCATAAAATATTTCTATCTAAGGTCCTGTCAAATAAATCCTCTAAGTCATCTATACTTAATAGAATCGAGATTAATCAAAGAAGCCTCCAAATCCCTCAATGGCTTGTTAGTTTACTTATATATATATAATTTTATTTTTCTTTAGCACTGTTACAAGTTTTCAGGCGAGTTGAATCAACAAGAAGACGTATTCCGGGTATCCCAGTTACGCACTGCAAACAAAATGTCCTCTTCTCGGAGCTAATTTCTATCGTATTATCG
Organism: Varroa jacobsoni; assembly: GCF_002532875.2. Lineage (NCBI taxonomy): Eukaryota > Metazoa > Arthropoda > Arachnida > Mesostigmata > Varroidae > Varroa > Varroa jacobsoni. The sequence continues at coordinate 374,653 of NW_019213699.1, forward strand.
AATGTCAAGTTTTTTTTTCCATTTCTCTTTACAGAAGGTGCACTTAAGATTATGACTTCCAATAAACCGAAATCATTTGAAACGCCTAAGTCTGAAAAATCCACCCTCTTAAGGATTTTTAACTGCTAATAAAACACAGTTTTGAACACAGTCAACAACAGATAACTACGCTAGCACTGCGATTTGCGAGCGCTTTCCAGTCGAACAAAAATCGTCCTACCTTCCATTCGTGGTAGACACCGGAAGGATCAGTCTGAAATAGGCGAGCGGTTCCGTCAGGGTCAAAACCAGCGAGTAATGCAGTGATACCAAAGGGCCTGCGTCCATTCGATTGGGTATACTTCTGTTTTACTTGAGCTATATGGCGAGTAATATATTCGAGACTGACTGGGTCTTCGACGGTCAGTCGATGTGACTGGCATTCGACCCGTGCGCGGTCAATTAACACACGAGCATCCGCTGTTAAGCCTGTAAGGTCATATAGATTGCTAACAATAATACTTTGTATGAGGCTGAAATAATACGGTAGCAATATTATATGACACACGGCACATTGCACCATTCATATGTATATACATACAAACATACATGATTTTTGTGGAGCCGTCCTATGTACTCAAAAATATACATAATTAGGCCATCTGTGTCATATGCGTTGAAAAGATTTTGATGTCGGCAGAAACGCGGTCGTATTCTGATATTCGTGTGATATCAGTGTGAACTAAGATAAACCACATAGATATTAGTAATATATGTAAATATACGATTATTATGAAAACGTCCTGCACGACTCGACGTTCGCGTTTGTATCTGGGCGCTATCCCACGGAACGTATGTGTGTGTGCTTGACTTTAAAGGTATGCCTTTTTATTTTAACGCTACATATCGTCTAAGCTAGATGTAGGGTAGATACGTCAAAAGTTAACTGAACTTTACCTGCGAATGCCATCACAACATGGTCGTCGATGGGGCAGATCTTTCGAACGGTTCGTTCTTCCTGAAGCTTTGCAACTGACTTCTTTTCAACCGCTAGTACGACAATATTATCACCCCGAACACCGACCTGCGAAGTACCACAATAACATCCGAAGGCTATACACTGTTAGCAGCAGAACACGTAAATAGAACCTCCCTCACTATTAGGGAATACCAACGCATAATCAAAGAGTGCAAATCAGCGCTCAAAATCAATGTTCGCTTAAATTATCATCGAAATTAATTTCTCAGTCCATTATTCACTTTTCATTTTAGTACGATATTTTTTTATTCTCTTCGCTAAGAGAAATAGTAGGTAATTTTGATCATTACGCCCCTGAACTTGTGCATACGACACACTAGCTCTAAATTCTAAAAATAACAAAAACGGGACGGAAGCACTAGGTTCTCCACCTACTAGGTCGCGATAAATGTAAGAATATAACCTTCTGCCTGATAATCAGGCACACCAGCTTAGTTTTATTTAAAAAAAAAAACAGTAAAAGGTGGAATATTAATGAATTATCAGTGCTAATATGTTCAGCTATAAAAACGGATTCAAAGTTATGTTACATACATGTTGCTTGACGTGATTAAAGTTACGCTCTTAAAAGAGCTCTTCGTAAAAAGACATTGAATAATATTTAAATTCTATGGAACTCAATTCAAACGTACTTTATAAAGATATTGCAGTAAGCGGGTGTAATTCTGGCAGCCGTGCTCAAAATAAGTGATATTCATGATCACTAGTAAGGTTGCAGCGGTTTAATAAAAAGAAAGTGGACCGGCTAGTTTAATTTGATTAAAGAGGCACTCATATCATTTTTAGAATAACAGGGTTTTATATGGCAGTTAGGGAAAAACTCCAGATAATGGGAGATTGATGCCTTGAGCCTTGATGCAGCAGCTAGTGTCAGAGATCGGAGGTGAGTAGAAAGTGGACCATAGAGAAAGCGTTCTATTAGAATTTGGGCAAAAGCAGCTTTTATGCATTGGTTACCAAGCTAAGTGAAGGAAGCGAAATGTATGTAGTTAAGAGATCATATCAATACTGAAAAGAGATTAAAGAACATCAAAAATGGGATCAAAAACATCGTTTTTGTAAAAGTTTGCATCACCTATTGGACCTAATGCGACAACTCAACTTTTTAGCCCACTAACCTAAAAAATCTATACCTTAACTACTCGATAATATGAAATACATGAAATGCTGAAACGGTTTGTATTATAATTAGCTCCTGTCCATTGTGTTTACCAGGCCTTCCTCAGTAAATGTTTTAGGAAATAATTTGACTGCAATGCGCCTCTAGCCACTGAGCGTGTTTAGCTGGCGTTTGTAAAACCTTTCTCAAACGAATTTTTCAAAAAGAGGCTTGTCTGTTGGGATCTTTGACTACGCCATTCCGTATAGATGCTTCATGGACTCAGTTATAGGTGCGAAACGTACACTTCCTAATTTCTTTACAACAGAACAAGGATGAAAAGGTTAGTACGTAATATGATTAGATAGGGTGAAAACTTTGCATACCGCAGTAGCACCTTTCTTGACGGCTTCGAGCGCATATTCGACCTGGAACAAATGACCGTCAGGCGAGAACACCGTAATGGCCCGATCGTACTTGACACTTCCCATACTTCAGATGAAGCCGTCAGCAGTATCAATCAAATGTTATGATATTCACAATCAACTTCACGAACGCCCCACCGTTCAGCCACCAAAAACGTCGTGACAATGCAAAAGTTTTGCCTAACCGCTCTCACAGGTTCGATTAACTCTTATTACGCGGATAAACATTACTATTTGACAGAAGGCTTGTTATCACTAATCGGCGAAGTTGCTTAAAGTTAATGTAATTCATAAATAAACTAGCCAATTTATGGAATTTTATTAATTTGTATAAATGACAAGCAAGAAGTACATAACCGTGCTCCGACTGCATGTTAATTGTTAGTGGTTAAAAACCGATGAGAATGGTGGCTCTGCGAAACTAACCGCCAAAACGTGGAAACCTTCTGTCCGCTTCGCGCAACGTTTCATGACGATGATGATACACTAGCACTGACTGCCACCATCTGGTGGCCTGTGTCGCTACTAGGAAACAAACGGAAGATTTAGAAAAAATTATTGCTGGATTATTTTGTTGTTGATATATCTTACTAAAGAACTGTGATTGCGTGTAGGTGTTATAATGGTGGACGCGGCAACAAAGAAAACTTTGTGTGCTATTCCGATACTGAAGACAAAGTCCGGGCCACGAGACAAAGATCTATGGGTCACCAGACTTAAAGAGGAGTATCAATCTTTAATCAAATATGTCGAAAACAACAAGGTATTGATATTATAATTATTCTACATTTTGTAGATATACACGAATATGAGCTTTTTCCCGACAAAGTCTAAATCATATCATAAAGCCAAGGTGCCACACAATTTTTTTATCACTGGTTTTTTTCGCTTTGCTCTTACCAACCAGCCATCCTGCTAAAAATATTGCTCACATATTCGTTTCAACATCACTATCAAAGGAGCTTTTCCCTCTTCTAACTAAACATTTAGTAAACTGGGAAGTATCATCGAAACGACGATTACCAATTGCAGGCAACGCGATAAGATACTAGAAAATACATCAAGTAGACAACAATAGTCTGATCATATAGTAAGTGAGAAGACATGAACGTGGTGATCATTTAAATAAATTACCAAGAATTGTTTTTCCTTTAAGGTTGATCATTGAAACAATAGGGTAAAGGTTCTCAGTGTGAGGGAAGATGTCTGGGGATTTAGAGTAATTTGAAGACGGTAGCCTAAATAACGTGTTTATTTTTTGTGTGTTTACAGCAAAATGATAATGACTGGTTCCGACTTGAGTCAAATAAAGATGGTACCCGCTGGTTTGGAAAGTGCTGGTACATTCACGAACTACTGAAGTATGAGTTCGATATAGAGTTTGATATTCCCGTCACGTACCCCACAACCGCGCCCGAAATCGCTATTCCAGAACTTGATGGCAAAACAGCAAAGATGTATCGAGGTATGCCTAGGAAATTGGCACATAGTTGGTAATTACTGGTCCCTTGAGTAGTTGCTTCTATTACGTACTTTGCCGTACGGTACCATTTATTTATGACGTATTCAGTATAATACGACATCATGTTAACATGCGAGTAATAATTGATGCAATAAGGTTTTTCAAAGTAAGCATACATTTCTGGGAAGTCAACACGAGACCTCTTGTAGTCAGTTTTCAATTGTAGTTTTGTTCACTAGCTCTGTGTTATGAACAAAGCCCTTTCATGTAGTGTTATCCTTTCATAATACCGACATGCTATGTTTTTGCTGTTGGTATGAGCAGCACAGAAGCCCAGTGTTCGAGTTATTCCTACATCATAATAGTCCAAAGTGAGTAGGGCTGATCAGCTTGAAAGCGAACGGCCTGGCACGTAGATCAGTAGTCATGTAGATTACTACAGGCTCAATCAACAAACCGACGCAACGAAACGATAGAACCAACAGCCATTTACAACATTTGCTAATCATTATAACAGTGAATCTCGTTAGAGTAACGCGTAACTATTTATACAGTCGCGTAGTAATACATTTTTGCAAACGCTACTTGTAAGCATTCAGAATCTACTCATAGAACTTACGTTTTAAAGCGCGATTCACACACTGTTTGCTAAAAGATATTCGTTCTTTCTTTGTTGGTTGTATTATTGGTGTTTTCCAATTTTCTGTTCCTAAAGGTTGTTTACTTTTCAGGTGGCAAAATCTGTTTATCGGACCACTTTAAACCTCTTTGGGCTCGCAACGTCCCGAAATTTGGTATTGCTCATGCAATGGCTCTCGGACTGGGCCCTTGGCTGGCGGTAGAAGTACCAGACTTGTTAGCTAAAGGTCTTATTAAACACAACGATGATGCAGCGAATAGCGGCGATACAAAAAAGATCCCCAAGGATAAGGACAATTGAGGTAATCTACGGGGACGATATTGACCGGAAATTTATGTGGTATAATTTATAGTGATACTTTTGATGTTGCTGCTATTACGGAACAATCAGCACAGATATAAGAGGGATAGACTGCAAGCACTATAAAAAAAATAACTTATACTATCAGAGATTTTTTACGATCTCCTTTGATTGAAGAAAAGAGGGTAGCTTCCCCCTTGTGAATAGCCAGTTTGATTAAATAGATTTATTCAAAGCGTTCCTGCCTTGTAAATGTACGTTAATAATACCTTTCATATGAGACACCCCACAAAAACAATGCGATGCCACTATACGTTCATGCTTAATCTTGACTTTAAGGTTATCAAAAAGGACTATCTTCTCTGCTAATAGTTGACGTTTTCTTTAATAACGTTTTTTGATCCCTATTGATTCAACTCATTAACTAATTGGCAGCTGCTTTATAAAGCATCTATTGCTTATATATGCAGCGCAAAAAGGGACCAAATAAAACAAGAACCGCCACAATTGCCAGCCGCGACTGGTCTTCATCAGGGTAGATGCACCCCTCGCATTTTCGCATTAAAATCCTCCAGCCGGCCCAGCGACACATCGCGGATATTTTTAGCTTATTTTGCCTTAATTCTTTGTTATAGAACGTGGCCGTCTATTCGGGTATAATTCAATTAAAACCTCTACCTGAGTACAAATGAAGTAAGGCAGTGCGCCTGATAAATCAGTCGGAGCGGTTGACAAAATACTAACAATCAACACATGCGACGTTACATTAAGCATTGTTGTTTTAGCAGCATGCGCGAACGATATGTAGCGTATTGGATTATGAACAAGCCAAGCGTGAGGATAAAATGTGCTGACATTATCTTGTCTTCTATCGATATAAATGAATAAATTGGGCCGAATGGGTATTGCTAAAGCATTGCACAGTACCTAGTCTGTGTATGGGACCATACGAAAGACGAATTACGGTGAGTCTAATCAGGTGTGAGGCATCGGTCGAGTGTCATGCATGTAGGCTTTGCATCTTCCCAAACAAGTGTACAGCACACGTTGAAACGAGCCCGAAAACAGGCAATTGTCAATATAAGGTTCTGAGCAATACACTCTCCATCTATAGTTAGTTTCATCGAGACAATTTAATGCTCATACGCGCTGGCACTTATAAAGACAGTACAGCACAAACACGTATATAATTGAATAATGACGGATAATAATATCTATGCTTTGCCAATAAAGACAGTGGGCAGTTCATGTAAAAATTGTACTTTATTTACTTAATATTTCATCTGTGACAAGCAAACCTTTTTCTCCCCTCTTTTGCCTTATATTATAACGCTGTTTTTAGCTTATTCATTCAGCTTGGGCCATAATATTGACATAGGATCACCCATCATCAGCATGAACCCGCCGGCATGATTCGTGTTTTCACCTGTTCCGTCCGCAAAGCGTCAACCGTTCGTTCTTTTGTTGAGCGTCTAATACGTGTACAAGATACTAGTAGTGAAAACTGCTGACATCTCATGTCACCGGTTTTAATCAGTCTACTCCAGACGAAAGATACTTGGCGACGAGAAGTTCCACTGCCCGTTAGATTCTTCTCGTAGTTTTTTCTTTATACGTGCATGGCCATTTTCTTTTTTGATTATGCCGGAAAGTGCATATAGTACACGTCGTGGGATAGAGATATTGAATTAACGTACAAACGGCCACAGGATTTGCGCAAATATCGGACCAAATGTTCAACTACTAGTTCTGAACAAAGTCCCAAAAAGACTGGTGACCAGTGCCAGATTTACGTATGCGGTGGCTTTTGCGATGTACAGCAAGCGATTAACCGTTCTTTGTTTTGCTTCTGAGAGATAACTGAATCAAATCTCTTAATGCTCCGGATATATTCCAATAAATAAATAAACATTTACAATTATTTAATTAACTTGGTCTTGACAAAGATACACAACTCGGTCCAAATCTACTATTCTTTGTTCATCGTTCTTATAGTAACAAGAATAGACAGGTGCGAAATGCCAAGGTACAAAACGCTAAATAGAGACAAAATGGCATAGACGCCAGCTGAACGGACAGAAATTGCCAAATGGCGATCTTGTAAATTTTCAGTAATTTGGATTAACAAATATTTCTCCAAAGGCGTTTCAATGTTTAGTCCTAAGAGGCGGTCCTCGATTACGGCATCATATTATACGACATAACTGCCGTTCTCTTTGGCATATGTTCAGAACAAGTTGTTACAAAAGACTAACTTATTCGTAATAAAAACTATACTGTCTTAATAAAGTTTTATTCACAAGCAAACTAAACGATTGCGAGCCGTTTCAGCGTTCACTAATCCTATATTTTTTCGAAGTACTGTAAAACGGATACATGCAAGTGGAGGCTCCAACAAGGGGACCTACTAAGCAAATAATTAGTATACGTCGCGCGCACAACACGGCTTAGCTAACCTGTATTTTTTATTACGTTTCAAGTTCCAATGAAAATGACAGAACTATAACACATGCGTTCTCGTTAATGGGTTACTGATTAGAGATCTGAAGCTTCCACTAAATCCTGGGCTTTATAAACATTTATCGTACATTACGGCACCCAGCCGAACGTATCTGAGTCCTCCCCTTTTCAGAAGCCGTGCCACTTGATTAGCAAACGTACTCGATACATTTTATGCTCCCAAATAATACGTATCATTTATAAATCAGAAAGTCTACAATTACGCATCACTCATGGACATTTAGTGAAAAAAAAATTGAAAAGGCATGTCACATGCCTTTCTCTCATTAGGTAAAAATCACATAATTTACTTCCACACAGTATCCAGTTAGCATACCTGCTAAATAATGATAATTATGTTAACCATCGTATATATGGCGCTTAAAATTATAGTAACGTAAGTGACATAACAATTGATTTTTTGCTCAGCTACATGCAAAAAAAATTGACTAATGAATAAGGAAGTAGAAAAATAACGCTTATTTTTCATCATTATTTGCAATATTTCGAACTACTGGGCCGACTCGGATCTCCCGTATCCTCTTTGTTTCTTTCTTTCTTGGCGAAACTCCAGCTGAAATGATACGCGCCCCATTCTAGGTAGTATTTATAGTTACATGTAGCTATGTGCTAGATGCGGTTTAAGCTGCATTCGTTGCAATAGTTTGTAATTAGCTCATCCATAGCAAGTCTCTTACATAATGATGGGTGTATCCAAAACAATGACTATATGACTCAACATCATGCAGTTCAACTGCCATGAGATGAAAACGATAGTGGATTCTACACAAATATCAAAGAATAATAACTTAATAATAAGAATAAGGTTAGGTTAAGGTTGGCGTACAATATTCTTGTGCGGATCATGGAGAAACAAAATTCTGTTCCGACAGGTGCATTGCACAGGGGTAGCACTGCATAATAATAATAATTTAAACGTCGTTTCGTATATGGGGAAGAAAAAGCTTTATCAGTCGCTCTACTTCTTATATAATAAGAGAACGTTGACCTTACACATGAATTCTATAACCCTTGGAGCCTTTTGAAGATGCATAATATCGACTTGAATTGCTCAAAGCGTCGAGCTATTTGGTACACTTAAACATTTTGTGACAGTCTATGGAACCTCTGCTGGCTAAAAAAGCAAAAGTACCAGCTTATTTATCTAGCACAGTTTCTCCTGTTTCAGTTTCCAAACGGAATAAAAGCGAATTGTGTTTTCAAAATCCACTACATTGAAACACGTAGAGGACGGGATGGGACATTGTGTCCCATCACAAGGGCAAACGGAATGCCATCGATAGTTCATTTGATACGAAAATGTTTCTCGTATATATGTCAAACAGAGTAAATAATCGCGTTGTCTTAGTTAAGATGCTACACTTTTAAGGTTGTTTTTGAAAAAAAATTACGACGACATGGCCAACTCTGTATACCAGGATCACAGACGAGAACGCTAGCTACACAGGCTTGATGCGGCCAGAACAGCATTAAAAACCACATGCAATTGCTGCACATCGACGAGATACAACACCTGAATGTACTAGTATCTGGACTATGCACAACTCAACTTCACCACCTTGTCTTTTCTAGCAAAACCTCAGGTGAAACGATGTGTTCCCGAAGGAACTTCGTGAGAACCTGCAGTAGGCAAATTGTGATTTATGAGTTAAACAGCTTGGTACTAAATCATTGCGAAACATTGCCTTTCCTTTCAAAAACTTTTCTTCCGTTGAAAATACACAGTTAGTCTAAAGGCTCGTTGAATGACTGATTTCTTCGAAAAACATCATTAGCAATTTACAAAGTTCCACCATCGACTCAATCCAATAGATATTTTCAATTGATATTTTTTATAAAGTTCCTTGACGAAGAAGAGACGAAGAAGAACGCAACCGTACTTTTTCCTTTAGCTAACAATCGTTGTTAGCGTTAAGTAACATTTGGCTAATACTTACATTCCCTACATAACAAAATGCGTCTTCGTCGACTGGGTGGTGTGTTCACACGACGACGATCTCGAAGGGTGTTTTAATATAAACTTAGTTTAGCCATAACGTCTTTCTACCTGACTAGAACTTCAGTATTTCTGTTTAGGTAAGAAATTACCACGCGTACACATATGAAATGAGGTATTAGAACGAGGTTCATTTAAAGATAACAGATAGAATGATAGAACTGCACTTGATATTATAATAACGGGGTAGTGTAAAACTGCTCGACCTGTTTTACGCTACCGTTTCTCTTTTCTGGTGTTCCATGCGTGTCGTCTTTGTTCTAGTCTGTGACTATATTCAGAAAGGTTATAAAAGTCAAGTTCTATTACTGATGGACTGCCGTTTTGTTTTGATGTCTAGATGAAAAAAAAATAGATCTCAAGTTAAAATGAGCACAGATCAATAAAATTTTTGAAAAATTCCGCAGGAGCCGCAGATATAGAACTGTAAAAAGTCTAAAACATAAGATAGAAACAAATATACAGTGGAACAATTTAATCGATAACAAAATTCGAACGTACTATACATAACTATTTCTAAGTGACATAACCACACAGCCGAGTAGAGCCACCCTTCCTCTTTTTCCTATTGCGGTTAACGACTAGCCAACAGAGAGAAGTGGCCCAATCCTGAGGATTATGAAGGCTTACTAATAGCCAGTGACATGTAAAGGAAAACAATTCTGATACAGATCATTTTCCTAATTTGTGATGTAACTAGATCTTCAAGCACCAAAAGAGATCCGAGAGACTCATCCAGTGGAACGGTAACCACTCAAATTCAGTAATGATTCAATTCTATCCGACGCCAGTCGTTGCTTGCACGGTGTTACGCAGGGTAAAATTCCTATATGTCGAACAATGTCTGCTGTGGGGAATTCACTTCTAGGTACTTCCTAGCCTAACGTAAAATACCTTACTAATGCCGACTACTTCCAATCAACGTACTACACACTCACACGGCAGTCGATATAAAACGGTGAACTATACTGCTGCATGGGAGTTATTTCAGTTCCCAATGGATAAAGATCTACCTTTGAAAAAGGAACCGCATTTTCATATCTTTCTTCCATGTACAATACTATAAGTGGTTGATATGACGATCTCGAATGAGCACAAACAGTCTAGTAGCAATCGTTATGTCAACCGACTTAGTTATCTAATTTGCTGTACAAACATCTGTAGTAACAATAGCTCTCTATTTTAAGGAGTCTCCTCAGAAAGTAATCAGGCCTTTTCATTGGCAGAGTTGGAATTCAGCAGGCTCTCACGGAGCCATCTTTAAAGCCAGGTTCAGCGGTCCTCTCAGATGTTGAAGGTCCTGTCTGATCCTCATCTGCAACAAATGCAATAGCCGGTGCGGTAGAACAGGAAATAATGTTAGCAATACGGCATATTATAACCAGTTAATATATTTTCTTAAAAACTATTGCATCATTAGTCTGTCAGTTATAATGTGAAATATACGAAACTCGATGAAATCGAAGATGTATAAATGCATACAGACCCTTTCCTATTTTGTGTATGTACCGTAACGTAAGCGCAATTTGTCGTTTTCAATTTTAGCAAAGCATATAGATACTGTGAATTGGACCATTTTTCAGTTTGAACAATTTCTGAAAAGCTAATCTAGATGTCATATATACAGCAGAGTATTAATTAATAAACAACAGTGGCAGTCGATTCGTTCACAGCGTTTTACATTGTGCTTATCAAGGAAGAATCGTTAATCGACCCTCTATCCTGATAAAGATGTAACTTTGCTAATTTCGTCCACGTCTTCAAGTCAATGTAAACAGTAGTAAAACATTTACCTGGTCAACCTTGTACAAATAAATGCTTTTTAAAGCTTTTGATCGTGCTCTTTAATATCTACTTTTAGTCGTAGTGGAGTGCAATTTTTACCCATATATATATATATACATATATATTAATGCAGAAGATTGTTGATAATTTCAAAAATCGCTCAAGCTTTACCGGCTATTGCTTATATTTGGAACAACATGGTGGGTTCCCTTCAGTTAGGTATAGGACGCTGCGGGAAACTCACTCTTGTTGGGAATTATTAGTAATTCCCAGAAAGTGTAACATTCATCTTTACCATCATCATTAATATAAAAAAGATAGCTTTTTCTTTTTGTAACAGGCTAGTATAGTTAGCTCCTTTGTCGTAGATCCATTCAGCTGGATAAGTGTCTGACACCTTAATAAATAATTATTTCACAAGTATTATATATTCATGGTGTTTGAGTGACTTTAGCAGATTTATTTAAAATGTTTTAGGATTCTTTATGGCGCACCGAACGACTGCCGTTTTGGTGGCCAATCGACTCATGATTCGCTCTCGTGGTGGGGTTTATGGTGGCAAAGCTAGTCGCATTCGTAGAAGCAGTACACGACAAAGGTCAAGTAAATGGCTGCAATATATGTAAAGAACGGCCCGCTTTCATTTAAATGGTTGATTTGCCCAACAGAATTATCGCATCCTCTTGCTCTACATCTTCAACAGAGCCATCGTTTTCTCAATTGATCGATTTTTTACACATATAATGCCCATTAGTGGTATTACGTTTCTGTTGAGCCAGCCTTTGGATCCTTAACTTTTCCAGACTCTGTGATGTAATAATAACTCACTTGTAACCACTAGATCCTAAAAGTCTGTTAATGAATGGCCAGTCATCGACTTCAATTACATTCCACTACCGAACCAGGCCAGAAGTGCGTCGAAAAAACTTTCGATTATCTGCCTGTAGCAGAACGTTGCAAGTATTTGTCAAGTTAGCACCTACAAAAACCGTACCTCATAGGAGCTTGTCTGTATTGCGCGAATCTGGAAGCAGTGGAAGCCGCTCTGAAGTTAAGTAGTGAAGAAAGGGAATTGTCGAAGGTCGCCATAACCGGATTTGTCAATAGGTTGAAGTAGACAGAAGCATTTCAAGCATTCCATGACACGTCCAAAGCAGCATGGACATAGAGTTATGAATATAAGTAGTACCCGAAATCACAGAAATAAATGTATTTTACATCGATACATAACGGGGCGCATGCGATGTTTCTGTTATTGCCTACAGGAAATCGCGCTTATTTTCTTCCAGATGAGTAACTGGCGTAAATTGTTAAGGACTTGAGATAGCATCATGAGGTATAGATATAATGGTATATAATGAGAACTCTTGCGCTGAAGTGCTAGAACGTATCTGATTTGGTTATTATGCGAGGTCTGATCTTTATTAGCAAAGCTCATTTCAAGCGGATTGTTTTTAAGTAACTTAGTTTACGAAAATTACAGGGAATGTATCCGCGGGCTTGTTTATACTCACAAAATAGGCTGCATAAAATGAAGACATTAGGAATTGTATCGATGAATACCTCTGCAGCCCTAAAAATGCTTGTCATCAACGGGAAAATAATTAAATCAATTTAAAATAATTTTTACTTGATTTGTAGGTCTGTTATCTGAATCTCAGCAACTGTATTGGCGACAGTGACGAGAAAAGCCGTACATCCATAATACTCGCTTCTTCGCGCTTTAAAATATGGCTAGGCTTGCTATAATATTGGTCTAATATGTAAACAACTGTGTAACTTCTCGCAAAGTAAATTGGTTTTCCGAAAAAAAAAAAAAAAAAACAGGTTTTAATGAGGTGATTCAGACGGCATTGTGATTGGTTAAAAAAGCAAGTCACCACATGTTCGAATCCCTGTCCTTTCCGTTTGTGAAAAGATCGGGTGAGCTGAGACAACGCAGCCGGAGGTACTTTTTGCATCAGTCATACAAGGTATTAACTTCAAAAGGAAAATCCTTTCAAGCCAAGTTTTCATTTTTCCACGTCTATACATCGAATCATTACAAACGGCTGATCCAGACTATTAGTTTTAACACTAAAGACCTTTTATGTATGCAGGATTGCATATGTAATAGGGATTGGCATGTATTCCAACTGCTTACATACCGTTGGTTTGATGTATGCTTTTATAAACAATGTGAAGCGATATTCCCGTGAGGCATATAACCAAGCCGACCATATTCAGTGGGCTGAGTATGTCTCCGCTATACACTACAGCCAGGTAGAGCGTAAATGTTTCCTACATTCGAAAATTCAAAGAACAGGCTATTCAGCGTTACAAATCATAGATAGACGTTTTAAAAACGTTTTAACGTATTCTAACTAGTTACACTAAAGGGAGGGTGTTGGTGATATTTATCAAGAATATCATTTAGTTTTGAGTTGTCAAAATATGTTCGGGGTAATTTATCGTTAATATATTTTCATATCATTTTGAAACTACATTGTCTAAATATTGTAATACTACGAACGACCCCTAAAAGACACCGATAGAAACCAATAGACTTACATATATATATATATATATATATATATATATGATTAGTAAGCAAAAACAGAATAAAGGCCTAAAAAATTACATAATACTATTATTATATCTTTGACCTTATATATTCATTATATACAGATAACTCAGTTTTTAGCAGAACGCTGCTAAAAACCATTTAAAGTATAACCATTTAAACTGGCAGTAAGTTGTTTCTCTGTTCGTTCGATTGAAAAAAAGGTTGAGTTGCCAAGAGGACCTTAGAGCGGACGGTGCATAAAAGCAAATGCATACGATGTAGCACTCATGCGACGCGCGCATGCGTTAGAAATAATCGACAACTGTTTCTCCAGTTTAATCAGGAGACGCTATATGCGTTAGCACTAACATGAATAGAATCAATCCTATCAGTAAAAATCTATACGATCATGTCAGCCGCCACCTGCCGCAACTAGGTTCTCCTACAACAGTTAAAGTATATAATGCGTTATTTATAAACTTCGAGGATAAAAATTAATTACAAATAAGTGCTTCTGTTGAAAGTGTTTGACAGTCCTACGTTGGTGCCGATAGAAACGATTATGGCGAACCTTCGCACTGTTGCAGTCCTAACAGGACACTTATTACCTTGAGAATCCCAGCAATGGAGAGTGTTAGAGATGAGGTATAGCTGAGAAGTAAATATTCGGAGACCTCCATGAGAAAAGCTATTACAGATCCGCCAATAATACGAAGTACGTTGGTTAGAAGGACATCTTCTTGTTCTGGATGGAAACGAAAGATTTTTTCCGACGTCGCTAATCGAGGCCCTGCAATTAGATTGAGGAATACGCAGTAAATCGTTAGAGCAGATTAGGCTGTCGACAATGGATTGACAATCCTTCGGCCACAAAGCCCCATATTTCAGGCGATATGAGCCACGTTGGGCCGGCGCCGGTGTCATTAAAAAGTTAAGAGCCGGTAACAGCGGACGCGCTAAAATTGGAAAGCATTCATGTAAATTTAAGATAGCGTCTTGAAAATTGGTGGTTCTGTTATTTTTTTCCGGGAAGTGTAATGTGCAAGATGCTTTTTCGTAGCGGTCGGCTAATTATGGCGAACGTTGATGAAATTATTGTCGCAAGTTGAGTAAGATCGATACGCGAAATACTTTACCCTACCTTATTTCCATCCGCGAAGCTCCCCAGAAACGCCGTTTCTAAAGGAGTCGATCACGAAGGAAAAGTGGATCACATACGAAAGTAATATGCAAAAAAAAAAATAGGTTTGCTTTGCAGGCTAGGATAAAGCTCAGACTGATCCAAAAGAGAACGATGCTGAGTGTTCGGTGGGATTGCATTAAGAGCTACTGCCGCCTAGCAGAACGATCGATTCGGATCTCTACAATCAATAAGTAACAAGCCATTTAAAAAAAATCGACCGGAACTAGTAAACAAAAAAGGCGTCGTCTTTATGCGGGACTATATACAACTTTAGCTACGTGGAAAAATTGTGAGAACTTGAACAAAAGGTTTTAATGCATCTGCCGTATAGCCTGGTCTTGCATCATCAGATTATCAATCCACACTTATTCAAAACTCCCTTAATGGTGTTGATTCAATTTAAATGGGAGGATTTGTTACAATTATTTTCCCAGAAACCACTGATATTATACAGTGACTGGATGGTGATACATGTTCTTAGAAAAGTGGAAACAGGTTATTGATCAAAAAAATGCATATTTAGTTAATATTATTTTCAAATATAGTAGAAAAAGATTGCTTCAATCTTGGCTTGAATACGGCCAATTCTTTTAGCGATGGATCAAAACAATTAACCGAATGAGAATAGCCTGAACGAACGCGAAAAGGGTTTCTTTGTTTAGTAGGCATATCTTGCACTATAATGAACCGCTTTTCAAGTAAATATCTTGATAGTTTTGGCCACCGAGTAAGGGTTCGAGTAATTCTTGGATAAGTTCCATAATTGAGATATTCATCTGGCATGTATATAAATTGATTCAAAGCTTGCAATGCAAATCAGCCTTTCAACATTAAACTGCGTTACTAACTGGTAATGTCAAAAGTAAATAAACGAATTTAATAATAAGCAAGTACGTAATGCATCCCTATGATAATTCAGCGGCAACGTGCACAGCTGTCCAACCTAAAGATACGTCAGATGGCCTACGCCGGGAGCCAAGTGTAAACAAGCATGGAGGACAACTCTGAACCAATGCCGAAGTAGGGCAAAACGTTCAAGCAACTTAATAATTGATAGACCGATATTGCGTTCATATTCGTGTTGTATCGTATTTGCTAATGTATATATGTTTTTCTCTTATGCAGACATATTTTAAAAATTATAGTAAACTTATGCGCAATGGTATCGTAAAGTTGCTGTTTTTTACATGAATGTAAGCAATATGCATGTCTAATGAAGGACAAAAAAAAGTAATTGCATTAGGATCATTATTAATTATTCAGTTCTTCTTATGTCACTCAATTTAAGCTAGGCAAGAGACAAAGCCCACACTAAGCTCACCCTCAAACGCTATGGCCAACGGAAGCAGACCAAGTATCATCCACGGCTGGATATGATACATCATGTCAACGGGATTGCCCAAACCTGTAAAGTGTTCATTTTATATCAAAGCTTATAATTATTGTACTGTCCGCTTACTAAATTGTTAATCTGACCTGATACACTCTATTAGCTACTGCATAAAGGCTAGCTGTTACTAAATTCATTTATAATCCATAAAGCTAAGTGACCCAGTATGGCCTATGTGTCTCATACAATAAATGACATGACAGGAAGTAAAACGAGCTAGTGCTTGCTCTAATACGTTTTTATGAACAGTGAGAAAGATTTTTTTATTATTTATTTTTTATTAAGAATTTCTTATAGTGCCAGCAGAACAAAATTATTCCAAAAGAGAATGAAGAAAATTGTTAGGAAATGCGTGCTTTACTTTTATGTATACATATATAGTGGTGCTTTTAGATTAAAAGAAAATTTAGAGAGTTGTTTATCGTTACAAGCGCGTGTTCATCTATCTATCTATCTACGCCGTACTACAAAAGTCAGTTCTATCTAGAAAAAATCAACATTAACTAACGAGCGTCGACTAGCCCATGGCAAACGCCTAAGCGAAGGCGATAAGGGCGCATCGGAAGTAGGACCCATGCTCTAAGCACTTGCTGCCCACATGTCTGTAGAAACGACAGGAGCTATCTACGAGAAAAGCTTTCTAATGCCTCGACTAGGGCTATCGTACATCTCCGGGATTTTCCGAAAAAACGTTAAGCATAGTGTGAGCGCTAATTTTGCCGACTGTCTTACCAGGGCGGTTACGTGGACTTTCCCAATGCTTGCGCGGCTTCCCCACGAAAAGGAACACGCTCAAATCCGTAAATGGTGCGGCATACGGGTCGTCCGATGAGCCTCCAGTAACTAGCCGAAGATGAAATATTTTTGAGCAGAATCATTAAAAAATCAACGCCCGGAGTCTTGCTTTCGCAGAAGCGTGAGTCGCATAAACAAAACCGCCAATAACTCTTTTCTTAGTTCAAGGTCAAATCTCTTTGCGGTAAGGTAATTACAATATTCGACTCTGGGATGGATGCAAACGCAATCTCTGCGTAGTTGGTAAATAAATAAGCTACACTCGCCAGACACGGCAAGGCTTTCAGAACACGCATATCTGTATGATGTCCGGTGCACTCGCTGGCAACTTTAGGGTGATTCATGTCGTAATCGACGATAGGCCAGAAAAGCCATTCCTAATCGCCGATAACCTCACGCAGGATCCGATTCTGGGAAAGCCGTTTTTGGCGAGAAAGTGTCGGTTTATAACGAAAACATTCCTGCCTCGTAATCACTTTAAGAGGATGTTATACCAATGAGGGCAGCAATATCGGTAGTAGTCCAAACCACTCTAGCGCTGTACTGCAAACGGACAGGCTAGAAACCTTGAGACTTCGTACGCATCCTCATTCAGCGTTGCGAACACGGATGTGTGGGATCAGCGTAATTGCTCGCAAACTTAATCCCATCAAAGTAGGATATCGCACCCCCCCCCCCTTGACGAATATAGATTCATGAGGCTGGCACCCCCGAATAGACTTACTTCTGTACCCTCGACGACGGTAAGTCTCTCATATTAGGCATCCTGCACGCCAAAGAGGCTTAACCAATTCAAGTGAATGGCATTTGATCTTGCCAATGCAGCCCCGACGTTCCAAAAACTGACGGATAAAATCGTTAAGAAGTGCCACATTGATCTGATCTGCTCAGCTGACTCAAATACCCATCGTCACCTGCAAAAGCTATTAGTGTCTATGAACTCTGCTGGCCTACGGTTGAAAGAAAAGAAACCCAGGAAAACCTAGGAAAGTTCTGTAACCCAGGGAGCAGTATAGCTAACGCACAAGATCACGACTCGCGGAATATCCCGGATTCCGAAAAGGTCCTTCGAGAAGATAGCGGAAGACTTCTCCGGTTTGATATAAATCACGCAAAATTCAATTTTGATAGAAAAAAATCGTCAGTATCAATTGTGCCCCCTTCGATGTACTCTCCTTCACATTACAGTTTTATGTTAACGTTTTCTCCAATTCAGAAAGCAATTTTGGAACCCGATTATTACGTTATGGATTTCAGCCCCTCGGCGGTTCTAATTTCCTCAATCTGATCGAAACGTCGTCCTTCTATAAGTCTTTCTAGGTTGCAAAATAACAATGGCAGGCCATGTCCCGTGTGTAAGGAATCTAAAACATAATTGTGTTACTTAAAAACTGATTAAGAAACAGTGACGTGTATGCAGGTGTATTGTCATGATGCAGTTGCCAAGAATTGTTTGCCTGCAAATACAGTCGTCTTTTTCTAGTTACATAAATGGAGTAGAGCTTTCTGGTCACGGCAAACTACGTTTTTGAAATCTAGAGCCTTCTCTACGCACGGTCTTTTTCAGGTTCGGCTCTGCAGTAAGCATTTACTGGGACGATTTATCATACCCATACACATACTTTTCATCGACCCGTTTAAGCTGCTCGGGGATCTCGCTGCCTTTATTCATGTACCATTGAGCAAAGTCCATTTAGTACTGATAAGCTATCAAATTCAGAAATTTCGAAACAAACTTTGCAGCCATTCATTTGAAAATATCCAAAAAAAGAATGCTTGATACCAGCCAAATGATATCCTAGCATTGTCAGCAGCTTCTGTGATAGTGAATCGGCGATTGCCCAAAGTTATTTCCTTCACTTTTTGGACGTTATCATCCGTTATTGATCTGCTAGGTCCTCCAGAGCGTTCGTAATTTCCAACCCTTTCACGGTCCTATTGAAGACGTTTGTAAACGTTCGATTATGCAGGGTTCGCCTAAAGCAACACCTTTAATTTAGCACCTTATTGGATGATTAAGACTAAAGTTAATTCTATTGCTTCGTTTTATCCGAAACGGTTAGCAACATAGAGCTATGAATGGAATAAGTGTACCAACGTAACAACAAACAAATGTCACAGCTGCGTCGACACAGCCTATGAGTTCTAAAAATTTTGCGCATGTTTCTATCAAACCTTATATAAATATTTCAGACGACTAAGCCAAGTTGTTTTAATCCACTGATTGGTGGACAGCTGCAGCAGGCTAAGGCTCCAGAGCATTAGTCTTTGACGGGAATTGTCCGACGAATAGTTGAAGTAAGTGAAACATTTGGTGCAGGTCGACAATGGCCACAGGTGGTGCGACGTTTGAGACCGTATTCGTATCCTGGGCCTAGTACGGTTTAATCTAAAGGTCGTAGCCAGAACCATGATTGGGACGTACTTAAACAGGATTAAAAAGACCGATCTCCTCTAGAGTAGGTCGACCCCCAAAAGAATTTTTCGAGCGGATGACGAAAAGGGGAGGCGTTCCTTAAAGTTGAAGAAACTTTCTGAAACGAGGTACGACTCGATTGCGACTAAACCATCCTCTTGTACAACATAAGAAGAATAGCAAAATCGATGTCCTTTGTGACGTTCATTGCGGTGACTAACCCAACTTCATATAATGCCCTGGTGCACAAGTCCCCCGATGTTACACACCGGAGGACCGCGACGAGAAATGGCCGATAGTTAGCGGGGTTAGGTCTACCTAATTTCATCCTAGGAGAGACAGAGCCATCGTTACGGCGAGGTATGGCCTTAGGGTCGAGAATGAGAACACTTTAGGCTTATCGTCGTGTATTGTCGAATACCAGGCCATGTCAATTTTTCTTGTAAACAGTAAACGGCTTCTGTATCTTGGTAGGTGCTGAACTGTCCTTACTCTGTGATGGCTAAGAAATGCCAGCTGATACTTCTATATCAGTAGTAACGACCTTTAAAATGTTTAAGGCCTGTCCCCGTAATATATTAGTGGGCACATATTTGCCTGCTGATCTTAAGAACGCGTGATGGTCTCGAGTGCGGGTATACACACGTTTCCTTTCACGTTGGAAACCGTCTCATGATATGCTTGAAGGCGGTGCGGAACATAAAATTGGAAACACGTAAGGTTGCCTAGGGCCACGGTTCAGATGGATGGAATCCTGCACATCTTCTATGAGTACATCCGTGACTTCGTATAGGGTAGTGACTACTGTCTTCTAACAATGGCTGGCTTATGCGAAGAATAATTGGTAGCAGGTTGGGCCGTGCTCAGGAGTCCCTACCGCTCACCGGGTCGGGAGTCCCTGATACGGCCTTTCGTTTACTATACCATATATGTAAATATGCTGCTTGACTTCCATGTAGACAGCCATCTGAACGAACCTGACAGAGAACGTCTGGAAAAGTCGCTACGCAACACACTTGAACGCATATTTGAAAAGCCACAGAATACGCCTGTGATGCACCGTGACAACCATATCGTGTTTAAGGGGGGTAATCACCTTTTCTTGCACGCACATCCGTGGCGAGTCCCGTCGACGCAATGGGTCTGCATCGGAAAGTAAAGCTAATACCCACATCCGAGCCTGGATGGAGCGCCGTGAAACCAAATGGTTCGCGTGTCGCTTACGCAGACCACACTGCTAACCCGAGGGATATCCGAAAAGATTGGGTGCAGGCTGGAGGCACTCCGCTCAGTAACAATAAATCTATCTTCGGTTCCGGACAGGTGTGGATGTAAAATACCTTATAGCCATTTGGTTAATCATCATCTACCAGAAAATCGAACCTCGTCATTGCTGCATATGTACTTATGTATAACTTATGTATGTACATGTCTCGTAGAGAAACAAATCGTCACCGTATGACTTGCTGTCACCAGGATCCTTGTAGAAGCTTACGTATGTTTTCTGTCGAAATGCAGATCATCATGATAGCTGAAATTCGCTATGAGCGCTAACCCTCAAATCCAAGCAATCAACAACGTACCAAGTTCTTTCCGTTGCATAACTAATTGCGCCAGCGTCCATCGGAGTCCAGCAAGTGCGCTGGCACTGAGCACAAGTAAGAATCCTTCGAGGTTGAATTGGGTCGATTGGTACGTGAATAGAAACAGACCCATTCCGATGAGAGAAACAACGGCGATCAACGATGGTCGTCGCTGTTCAAGACCGAATGACAGCGAAAAAGCCAAAATGAAGATGATACATGTAGATTTAGTCATTGTGTACCTGTTCAAGTTCGAAAAGGAACACAACATTAAAAAGTACATTTTAACGCCCTTTCTGTTTATCCACATATTTAGAACTAGATCATTCAATTATACATTAAATGTGCGTATATACTTCCACTTTAATTTGCGTGGGATCAACTATTTTCAGTCAATATATATTTGATGACACGCACTCGGCAAGGATGCGTTTACAACTAAAAACGTTTGGGCACGTTCATCATAGAAGTTCAATAACTATGATAATATCTGAACTATTAAAATGAGCTAGCTGTATAGTGGAAGTTCAGATTCTATATTGTGATACGCTATTGATTTATTACTTAAAAGGAAAAAAAATTAAACAGATCCCACCATCTAATCACGCGTGTAAATGTTTTGTCGCCGTAAAACCAGCTTCAAGATAAATCTAATTCTGAAAAATAGATTTCGTATGGCTGGCTTGGGAAGACTCGCTATACACACAATCCGAAAGTGAAAAGTTGGACTGCAATAAACGCAGTTCAGAGTTTTTCAGTATGAATGAGTATGAACATTACATGAATCCATCCGTTATTATACTTACAGTGATATAGTGATGAATTCAAAGCTCCAATTACTGAAGCCGATATCAAGAGCTGATGCAACTCCGGTAACAGCCAAATGACGGACGTAAACGTTCCATGGCAGTAGTACCCTCGTCCGACGAGTGAACAAAGTGTACACCTAAGTAACGATGTACATTGATAATGATCGTTCTCTTACACAATCACATCTGATACGTAATAAAAAGCCCTTTATATAACATCATTTTTACGTTTTATATATAAACTTTACTAACAATAATAATACATTATTTGTTACTGACCACTCGACAGAGCCACGAAAGGATGAACTTGACAACAAGATGACACGTGACGACGATTAGTGGAAAATGAAATTCCTGAAAGTCAGATAAGACAAAGAAGTAATAATGAAAGACATAAAAATGCAATCTCTTCTGGGGAAAGATCATTCTTTCATTAAAGCCTATTAGACGAGACAGATCAAATGATATCAGGTTTTATCGTTATGCTGCTTTCCCTGTTCCCGTTACCCTGCTGATTCCCTAACTGAACTGATGCAAACTATGGCCGACTATAGAACATCATGGTCAAAAACAGGAAATTGGAATCGCACTCTAATTAGCTCTATTGGAATCGTGCTTTTCCTCTATATAGTACCTTTCACAAACGATAATTCAGTTTATCTTCTCTATTTGTAGAGACCTCGATAAATTGTTGTTGCTAGTTTGCTAATTGACTATTTTAGCCTAAATTCTTGCCTAGATTACATTATATGGAACAATTTCTAATATGTCGAAATTTCTGCCTATAAGCAAATATGCTTCATCCTCTTTAAGCCAAGTAAGAACGATCAAAAGTTCTAGACGTGACAGAGCACTCGCGGATCATCCCGCGGATATATATATATATATGGCACGTTTGATTTGAGAGGTTTTCTTATATTTTGCTTCTAAAACTCTATGTTTCAGCAAATTTTTTTGCATATGCTGGAAGTACCAAGTGAGAACGTGAAAAACAACATTCTACTTAAATGCTTGCACAGCGGCTTGCAAAACCTTTGCCATGTAGGGACGGAAATCGTTGTTAAGAAGCATGACTAAGTTGTCGATCCGGCCTTTTCTGTTGGATAGCCCCGTTCGTTCGTTCAGTGCAACTAGTCCACAATACACATCTCTGCTGACCGTTCTTCTAAAGCATTTTTAACTGTCAAAGACTTTTCTTGGCACACCACCAGAAATCAATAATTGTAATGAAGATTCAGCTGAACTCTGAGCGTTGACATATCTTCCAGAACTACTCGTTCCTTTCTCTGCTTCATGTAGACGTGCATATCCCTCTTATCTAGTGACAATTCTCTTTAGGAAGGTGTCATTGTGTGTGCTGCCTTGTGCCAGGCGAGATGTTGAGGGTCAGTGAAAAGCCTTGCTTTGTTACGCGCTTCACTTAGCTCACAGCACACGCAGACTCCTAATTTCTATTGAATTACATCTATTCAAGATGCCGGCTAATAGTATGGGCTAATTAACGAGTCGATGGTCGAGAATTTCAGATGACTAGCCGGGTTAACGTTAGGCCTAAGAATTCATTTTTGAACTTAACAAACGTTTCCTCAAACAGTTTTCTGAATTATAGAACTCTTGCTGTACAGATCATAAATATTTCAGGGTGCTTCCAAAGCTTTTGACTTCAGTGGGAGGCAAGAAAGGACTGATCTTAAAGAAACAATCTTTTTCAGCTAGAACATTTAACTTTTCGTTTAAAGTCTGAACTTGCCATTAAATTCTGTCCGTGTACCACTAATTCATAAGAAGACTTGCAGAATAGAGAGAGAACAGTTTTGCTTCACAAATAAAACCAAACAGATACTAAACACGTAAATCCAATAAGAAATATTAAAAACGTACGAAAATTACTTATCTCTAACTTACTCATTAAATATATATTTTGCTCAAAAATATTGAGTGCGATATTAGGATATATACTGTTATTTTCTTAATATAAATGTGTTTTGGTTAGTAAGGGTTCAAGCTAACTAATCACCTAAAATAATGACTTTTATCTAAATATGTACGATTTCATTTAACCATTGGGCTATAGAGTACACTGCATAGAATCTGTCCTAAGCCAGAGCATATGACCATTTTTATTCTTGAGTGACAAATGAACGAGTTCAATGAGTTCCTAAAACTTAGCCGAAGCACTACTTACTAAGGTCATGAAAACGACAAGCTTTCTTTGCAACGATGTTATTCATCGTCTTACATGAAGAAGGGCTAAATTCGATACGACGCCCGGAAAACGTCAATTTTTGCCAATCTTACATTATACCTAGTTGAAAAGTTTTGCAGCTACTGATTCGTTTGACGTCTTTATTTTCATACCAAGCAACACTCTAGTTAGAATTAAGAAATCTAACAGTACTCACTTTATGTTGCATTATATAAAAGATTCTTATAAAAAGTGAATTTAGTTAATCTACTATACGTTATTACATATAGATATCTTACCCAATGAAACCTTTACCTTTTCCTTTTTGCTGCCAACTGGCTAAGATTTTTCCGCATTACTTTAGCCATAAATGGCAGGCACCATTTTAAATATTGCGTAGATTTACCAGAATTGTTTTTTATCTTGGATACTTCCGTTGGCATCCGAAGTATATATATAATCGTGCATTAAGGGAAAGTAAAGGACTAAATCGTATTTGATACTTTTACTAATTCAACTTACTTTAATGAACCATTTCTGGTAGAAAGTAATCCCAATAGAGAAGCTATAGTAGAGAAGAACCAATGCAATTGTTCGCACGGATACCCAAAGGTACTTCGTAGATATAGACGAGAGGATAGTCGTAATAGATACAGGTGGAGAAGGATGTCGCAGCCGCAACGTCATCGTCCCTGATGATATCCGCATCGGGATCCGTAGACGATAGCCGAAGATGCTCAAAGTTGTTTTTAATGGTGACGGTATTTCATCACCAGCCAGTGTTTAAATTGGCCACAGCAGTTTTTCTGGATGCCCTCTTTGCTTCCGGCTTGCACCAGTTTACAAGATTGCAAATCACATACTATTTATCTCATTAGCTTTCAACTTTGTTTGATAGACTTTTTTGATTAGTGCTTACTTTTTTAACAGTTGCTTTTACGGTATAATGATGGTTTTGTTAGAAGAGATGTTCCCACAGATTAGCTTCGATACATTCAGCGTTCGAGTAGGCCTGCAAACAATAGAAAATTTGTTAGTTCAAAAACAGCACGTGCGATTTTTTGGATAACAAACCTTAAGTTAGATTTAGAAATGAATTTAGCACGGTGAAAATTCTAAATTTTAGAATCATACTAGAGAAAGCCGCAGGCTTACTCACTCCTGCTTGGTTGTTGATCAATTTAACTAATCCAATTCGTGTACCTAAGCTAACGAAAACTTTAGAACAAATATACACTAACAGTTATTTCGTTACAATTACTCTGTCTCACCTAACCCATCAGCTTGTTCTAATATATTCGCCAGGGGGCTTAGCCAATTGTAGGCTTTTTTTTTTCGCTCATTAAATGTTGCCTCTTGGTGCATCTCCGCAACTGGATTACGAGGTTTTTTAATGTTAACTAACTGACTCTATTTTCAGAACGCATCCGAGTATTTAATTTTAATAATTACAGATATTATATTAACTGAAAACACGAGCAATTAACCTGTCTTGCTTGGCATATTGAATGTGTTTCTGGTACGCTACCAGAGGTTTAAGAATTTTTATCTCTTATTAGATTTGTTTTGATAGTAAATATTCACATTGATTTATTTAAAATTTGCCTTTTTTTCTAAAAATAAGTTAGAATTTTTTTTCATGAAAATCTTTTTTCACTTGCTGCTTTAACTTTTCAATTGACATTTACTAGAAATTCACTTAAAAAGGCACTAAAAAAACAAATTTTCACTTCTTCCTATCATAAGCAAACCAATACTGACCAATCGCGTATTCGCAATTTTAGCTCAAAAATATCAATCTTCATTTTAGACGCAGTTTTTCTCAGGATGAAACCTTAACAGTACGGCAAAAATCAGCCCAATCCAACCACTGTAAAAAGTTTCGTGTTGGTTCATTAACTCTGTTTCTGGAATGCACGTAAATAGAATAGGCCGTTGGCCTATTTTCGGATACGTATGTAAATCAAGTGAATCGATGACCGATTAGATGCTGCGCACGTCTATTGATATTGTCATCGACAAAGTCGGGTAACCTATTCTATTGCTAAAACTTCACTGTAGCTTATGGAATTTTTTTATTTGTTTTTTTGTACGAAATAATTATATATATCATAGAGAAAATCAAGATTGATTCTGTTCCAAAGCTTGGAGATTTTTCATCCTTCCTTCATTATAATTAGATGAAGATATCATAAATCTTTTATGATGCTTTGATGTTTCTCGATTAATGCTTTAGCTCTGTTTCTGGAATGCCATTGAGGTTTAAGGACTGTTTTTTATTTATTGATTTCTTCAGTTATAAATAAATGATCCCATATATGTGTTTAACATTCTGGCATTTTTCTCTGGAAATGAATTATGAAAGTTTTTTTTGCAGAAATCAGCTTTACATTTGCCGCGTCAACTTTCCAAACAACATTTGTTACATATTCTCTTAAACAACTACTCGATGCGCATTTTCAGTCCCTTGTTAGATATGTAAACCAGTACGATTAATACAGTTTTCACTCAAAAATGTTCATTTTAGATAAAGGGACGTACACTGCATTTTTGCTCAACTCGTTGGAATCTATCGACTGACGTCAAGGAAACCTTTTTTTTTATAGAACACCATGTCAAAGTTTCACCCTTCGGACGGCATTTTCGACCTGAAAGCTAAGATTGGATTGCAGTCAATTGCATTTTGATTCAACTCAGCGAAAGTTTCTGATTGGAAGAGTGACCCCATCAATATGTAAATACGAACATCAACATATAAACATTCGGCCATAATTTTGTCATAGAAAAAGATTTTCAACAAAAGTCCCACCAGAAGATAGCCCAATTGTTTCTACAATTTTTACTAATATATGTGCAAAAGAAGAAAAAGCCAAAAAATAGAAAAAAAACGAAAGAAGAACAAATGTAGAAAAAAAAGGTAAAAAAAAAACAAGCAATTTACCTAAATCAGCGGTACTCTCTATGGAATAAATTCCTCCGCCGGGAAAAGGTATTCATCCGATTCGCTCTATGTTACGTGCAGCTCTTTCCAAGATGAAACTCCAGCGACCCGCTCAAAATCAACCCAATCCGATCACTCTGAAGGGTCGATTTGAGTGGAACAACCAAACAAACAGACACGAAGTTTTAGTAGTGCATAGACTAAACGGACCATGAGCTGTCTTGTCGTTGATTTACCTGATTTAACTATGTTACATCGAGACTAAAATAGTCTATCTTAAATATAAACCAACAGGTGTTCAATTGCAATTATTAAGCTCTACGTAAACCCTTACCCGTAATTGTTTCATAAGCTTGTTTTATGGGCCATACTTAGCAAGGAGCTCAGCCATATTTGTATTTCTTGTGATATCTTGCTTTTTGGTACATTTATTCTATTTGATTACGATGCCTTTTCAGCGTTAACAGAATGTCTCTGTTTCCGGAACGCACGTAAATAAAATCGGCCAAGAGCTGAGGTCTAAGCTTTTAACCGACTTTTAATAGGTTTACCCACTGACAAAGTCGACTAACCTATCGATACTTTTAATAAGACGACGCTGAGAACATCAGCAAGGTTTAAAGTTATTGTAATGGGTAGTAATTACATGTTCCTCTAAATCTACGTATTTATATTTTCTTAGGACATCACTAAGACATAAGGGTAGACATGATAAATAGTTGCATATGGTAAACCAAATGAAGATGGATGATTTGATACGTCTTGGATGTATTGACCCTGTTCCTGAAACGTTAAAGGCTTAATTTTTTTGTGTCCTTTTTTTGTCACCAAATAGGTGCATATATTTATTTGATATTCTGGAATTATTATTTTTTTTAATGATTTAAAAACGTTTTTTCACAAAAAATAGGTTTGCCATTGCCGCTTTAACATGTATTAAAGATTCGCTCAAATAACTATTCGAAACACAGTTTCACTTTAGTATTATATAAACAAACCAATACGACTAATAGGGTTTTCGTGATTTTTAAAAATATTTTAGTTGTAGATATCGCATTAATTAATTCAGCTGCTCGATATCTATTGACTGGTGTCAATAAAACCTAAAAAAAAAAAAAGAAATTGCAATAAAATTGAAATTTAGATTTTACCACGGGAAAGACGAGTCAAAGTAGATTTGCTAGATGAGCTTGAATACAATGAAAAACTCCTCAGAGATCAAGTCGCGATTTTTCTCCTATAGTTGTAGCGAACTAACTTTATCTGCAGATGAAGTTAGCTTAAAATAAGCTATGATATGATCCTTTATTTCATGTTGCTTTTTACAATTGACAAGAACATATGCATACGCTGACGCAACTTCATAAGCAACATTCGCAGAATAACTGTCAGTCGTTTTTAACAATGCATCGCCGCCTTTCTTACCTCCCATTTCGATAGCTATATAGACTCAAAATATTTTAGAAAAAACAATGGTCAGTATATCTGTTCTGTAAGCTTTCTCGTCTAAAGACATCCTTCAACTATATTTATTAGATCCTTAAAGTAAAAATACTTAAATTGCTACCAAAATCATAGGCATGCCAGAATGCCTCATTAAAAAATCGCGTCTATTGCAGAATCTTACAATTTTCTGTTGAACTACTTTAGTGAAATTAAAAATGTAGCAAGCTGCTTAATAACCCTGTAAAAAGGCATCGTAATTTTGCTCCAATCATAACTACCTAATCAACTGAACGAATTAGCACGGGAGAATTGTGACTATCCACAAGGCCCAAAGATGCCGTTGATGAATGCCAGAAAGACAAGATTTGCAAAATGTTAGAAAAGTGGAACACTATGGCAAGCCTCACAAACCTGTCGACAAAGGCTTCCAGATTTAAATGAAATAGGCTAGATATCGTGCTCTGCTAGGAAAGGCAACAGATTGGTGCAGTATGTGTGATTCATTCTGTCTCACACGCCCAGGTTTTGATATAATACTGTTATAATAATACACTGTTCAACCTACTGGGTACAAAACCCAAAGGTACTCTGAATCGATACAAATGATGGCACAAGGGATTTCCGATATAGTAAATAAATAAATATACATACATACGTATTTTACAGTCAGAACATAACCGAGCTCTAGTTGTCTGAACATGCTCAAGCACTCAATCAGTACCGCGTTGTTCCGTACTATTTGTAGTACGATGAGTTACTGTCACTTTCGAATTTAACTCGGCGATGAGAGTTTAGAAAACATTTCTAAAAATAAAAACGAGCTTTAAAAGCCCCACGACGAAAAACAGGATTTCAACTAAAAACTTTCAAAATAACCATTTATCGAAAAATATACTAATTACAGAATCCTTTTCAAGACAAACAAATCTATTTAAAACGAATTAAAGATTTAATCTAAACATGAATTTATACGAAGGTACTAATATAATCTGAGTGCGAAAAGTTAATGTAACTACAGTATCGACGCATTCTATCTAGCTTAAACGTTTACCTGTTGCAAACAAGCAATTTAAAATAGACACATAAGCCGACTAGGATTAAAATTATAAAGAACTGAGCGCTTTATTTTAGCCAAATGATATAAATTCTGCAGTGCAGAAAATATCACTAAATTGATAAACTTAATACATAACACTACGATAAGATAAAGGTTCATTAAATATTGATTTCCTTATCGTGATCATGCAAGAAGACACATTGATTTAAGAATCTAATATAATATGTCGTTTACTCGACTCACCTTTGTTAGGACTGACACATGTAAAAAGAGCATCTAGCGTTTTTTTTATCCACTTATCCCACGTTTATCCGGCATTTGGCTGGATAATCAATCAAAACTTCGAGCACAAAAAACTATGAGCAATGGGAGGCAGCATGTTGGTTTGCGCTGGTTAAATTCCTAATGTTAACAGAAAATAACAAATTATTTATGAAAAAGGGGAAAGGTCAAAAATAATAGCTGTGAAAGGTAACAATATGGCTGCTCTGCTGGTATTTCGATTTTTAAAAAAACACGCTTATTCAAGTCCAACATAATTCCTCCTATCTTCAAAAGAATATCGAAGGGTAATAGGAAAGACTGTTTATCATGCGAAAATTATAGCTGCAAATCATTTCCAAATTACATGCACCCACAGTGGAACGCTTATTTTGTCTCAACTAAGCTATTGAAAGGGTAGTTCCTCTGTGCATGTGCTAGATGCTTAAAGTGTCACGTTTTCTTAGAAGCAAAAACATCTAGTAACTACGTAAGGTGACAACTGAATAAGTGAAAACATTTTGTTCTCATGATTGCCTTAAAATTCTAAGCTCGAAATAGAAACAATTAAATTTCTACGTTTCTTAGCAGGATGAACATAAACTCTGCAGTGTCGTTGCACCATTTCGTGATGTACCAAACATTCCTAATATATATGGTCATAGGATATCTATCAGTAGATTTTAAGAACAATACACACGATACAAGGTAAAATTAAGCAAAGCCAGACGGAATTCATGGCTATTGTTTTGTTAAACGGTTATCCAGATCTAGGAATAATAATGTCCTGACTCTGCAATTAAACTCTGCTTGTAAAAGGCCAGATTATCAAAGTATATTACATTATATTTACAGTTTGCGTATGTACTCATTCTGCAGGATTTTGGGTTGTGTATAAGTAATAGCCGTTTTAGTTTATTGCCTCCCTTTTCTAGTTTTTCATTCGTCTATTGTCGAGAGTTATATACTGTTGAAAATCTTCCTAGCTACCATTATCACCTTTAGCCAGATCGTAAAATTCACAAAAAAGTATGCAAGGTAAAAAATGACCCTGTTTGTGATAAAGTTCTCGTCATACCCGCCAGATCTATTCTAAATTGTTCTAGCAGTCTTTTTTTTACTTCCATTGAGGACAAATAAAAATTCTTGAAAATGGTATTCTTGCCACCCGAAATTCCTATTTTTAGATCTGATGGAAGGATATATTTTATGATCTGAACCAAATATGACACTAGGCCCTTAAGGGGCAAATATTTTTCCAACAGTATATAACACTCAAAATAAGCAAACGAAGAATGGGAAAAAGAAATAATACGAAAACGCGAAGCCTTCTTGTGTACCGATCAAATGGTAGCGGCGATTTATTGCGAACGTCTCGACTCGTTCTACAGCCTGCAATATTTAAACTATGAATGCCTGTAATGCATGAAAGAAATGACGTTTGCATGAAGTTGTGGTTTAGGTTAGCAACATCATTATTTTGTTAGAGACAATAGGGTATTTACGGTTAGGTTAGTAACTAGTTAGTAAAAAAAAACTTCAGTATGATATTCAATTAAAAAAACAATAAAATTCTTTTAACGCTGCGAACTCGTCTGTGTATTATATGGTACCAAGGTAAATTTTCTCTACTTGTTTATTATATGAAGCCGCGTCCGATTCATTCATAACAACTCTTGTTTTAGCAACTTATTTGCATAATTCTAATAAGACTGTTGCATTGCGTTGATTATTTAGTTACCCTTATTTGTTATCCCATTATCTTCTAGCCATCTGTAGTTGGTGCCTCAACCCATTTGTGTTCTTTCAACGGTTTTTAACACCTGGCGGTTATTCCGCTATATCACTAGCATATTTTGACTTTCGAAATTTCACGTAAATATTAGACCGCCTAAGAAATCAAATAAGTAAGCAAGGAGAAAATACAGATCTTCTTAAGAAACTCCCGATCGCTTGCTGAAGCCAACCATGTAGAACAATGTATTCGAATTCATGCAAGAAAATGGGAACTACCGTTTTTTTTTGAAAGTGGAAGTTTCTTTTGAGTACAGCTCGAAGGCCTAAGCAACTATCATATTTCGTTCGGTGTTCTGCAAATTCTTAAGGGCTTTGAAGGTGGCATTTTCCTCCCTCTTAACATTTGAACCGATGGGAAATGTTTAGGTACATTTTAACGCAACTCAAGATCCTTCCCAGATATCTAGCCTTTACTATAACCATACGCAAGAGACATATGATTATCAATATTTTTACTACAGCGCCTTTGGTTATTACTAGTTGCGCTTACTATAAGTGATGGCAAATCTGTCAAGTTGCTTAATTACAAATTACCCAATATAATGGCAACGGATTGATAGAGGCTCCTGTCAGCCGCGGCAAGCACATATAAATGATACCTCATCAAGTTATCCTCAGCTGAGTCATAAATATTTCAAAAAAAACACTAATAGGCTCACAGAGTACGCTATACTTGCCTGAAGTTGTCCTTAACGGCCCTACCAATCAAAAAGAACTCTAAAACATCAGTCTAGAATACGGGCTACATATTTATCAAGTATGTGGCGCGCAATCCGGCTAATTCGTGTCAGTATAAACGACAGCCGTACCGAATTTGCGGGTGATAGGGCAATCAAGACAAGTGTCGATATATGGTATGAATTTTCATGCACCAAAGTTACAGATACAGCAAATTGGACGCTCGGACTCCGGATGACTGTATCAACGACAGTAATGGCGTCCACGATTTAAAATACACGATCTGTGAACGTTGGTTAGACTCATTTTTTGCCGGTAGATTCCATGGTTACGATTCGAATTGTGAGCACTGTTACTCTAATATTGTTCGTAAAATATGTAACGGCCCACTTTAAACCATGATCAGTTTCATTAAAGATTATATGTTTCCAAGTTTAAAATGAAGACAGGAAACAAACCACTAAACTTAATAGATAAACTATAGGCATAATGCTATATGTTTTTTGGTAAGACAAAAATTTAACACTTGTGTAGTAAATCTCTTGCTACTAGGTATGACAGACTTATTTTGAGCAGGGCTGCAGCTTAGTCATCTTAATCTTAGTTTTGCAAATGTCTTCTCGAGAAACTTTTTAAAGTTAAAAACGCATGTTAAAAAGTAAAACTTTTTTTAGCGTATCATTTGGCTACAAATATTTGTCCTTATATAAATCTCGAAATACAATAAATTTCGAATTCGTAAACGTATGTTTTTGTTGATTGCTGCCGTCTGCAGCATACGTTCACAAATTTAAATTCCGCGGACTGCATTAATTATGTGATCATTTACTTCTCTGTTTTAGCTCTGCGTTGTAATAGAGCGCCTAATAACATCTACAGTGGGTAAGGCTTTGAACGGACGCATGTCTTACGCACATATGCCTTTCTTACATTATTAGTATACATTAGTGTCAGCCTGTTACCTAAAAACCGCAGTGAAGGTCTTTGAAGGCTCACCGGCAACATGAACTTGAAACAATTACGCTTTTAACACAGGCCTGCATGGTCACACACAAATTACAATCTTCCAGTAGTCGTCGTCAGTAGCCTTCTGCTGAGAAACAAGCATGCGACGAAACGTTACGTATATATCGAACACACACAACAATTTGGTATCCGCTGCTTAGTCGCAAGCGCGAACCAGTGGATACTGTCGCAGTCATCATTTTTAATAGTAAATGCGCTACCGTAATTAGCTTTATGTTGGCACGTTCGCAGATTCCTGCAGGGGCATTTCCTTTAGATACGGACACAGACAGCCAAGCAGTACGACAAGATATAGCCGTAGATTAGCCACTAGACTGCTATTAGTAGACTCGTTACCATGTGTGTGAGCGGTGCGGCCTATAAAACTCCTCTTTGGCTTTCCCTGTCGTTTTTTATTCTTCCTCGAAAATTCTCCTTCGCCTCGGTGTTTTCCTTCTTAATGAGGGCAATCTCCTTCGAAAATCTGCACAGTAGCGAACGATGCCGTTGAATGCGAAAGGTGGCTACAGTAATTGTAGTAACAGCAATGATAAAGCGGGTTTGTCGATTATGTCTCCTCAAAAAAAAAGATAATGCATTATTTCACTCATGCG
Organism: Varroa jacobsoni; assembly: GCF_002532875.2. Lineage (NCBI taxonomy): Eukaryota > Metazoa > Arthropoda > Arachnida > Mesostigmata > Varroidae > Varroa > Varroa jacobsoni. The sequence continues at coordinate 408,603 of NW_019213699.1, forward strand.
GCCAAATAATAACGGTGAGCCTAAGACTGACTTTTCTTCTGATGATTGAGCAGAAAGACTTTTCTGCTTTTTGTGATGGTAAAGTCGACAAGTGGTCGAGTATTACTGTTACAAATACGAACGCCAGAACGAACAGCAGTCAATAGTAATCGCTAGTATATTCCGACAGATATTTTATATGTATGCTGAGCTAGTGTGAATTGAGTTCCGCCAGTGTCTTTTTTACGTTTCTTCTGTTAGCAAAATAGACAGATACTGCTGCTTCCGACGTTTACTCAGGCAGTTGTCTGTCAGATGGACGTTCACTCAGTCAGCCTTCAAGCCTCTTCCCTGTTTACAGCAGTCCATGCATCGTTGTCCCGACTTTCGTGAAATTTTTCGTCTGCCGCACTTTGTTCAGTCAGTTGTATTCATTCTATTCTGTTACAAGATGCGCGCTCACCGATCGTCGCCTAGTGTAATAGACGCCTATTCTGTTCATTTGGCCGTCTCTGTCGCTTTTCTATGCATCGTTCACCCTGATATTGCTTTGGTGGAAACAAGAGCTAACGGAATCGAACAAACACGGCTGTCACCGGCACAAGAAGGACAACCTAAACATTAACAACACAGACAGTAGCCGCCACGGAAAAACAACAACAAGCAAACTCTTTGTTAAAAGGACTTAATCCACCCCAAACATAGCAAATTACTCTAAAGCACGACGACAACGAGAAGGGAGCACCCTTGCGTCTATCGCGATTTTTATCACTATCGTAATGCCCCCAACCGCCATTGACACTACAAGGAAAGCCCCTACGAGCGCCGACAGCAACAGCAAAAAGAGGATAAATGGAGGATTTGAACGATAACAACAGCCTCACGCGCTGAAGATGTCCAAGACACTGACTCCTACTTTTTTCGGTTACTACTAAAGTACTGTCACCACTGCTACTGCTGTTTAACTCTCCGTGTTACTGCGCATTCATTCATTTGCTCACTCGCTCATTTCCTAACAGCTGCTCCAACTTCTGTTATTTTTTCTGTTACCATTGTTGTTGTTTTCGGTCGGGGATGAAGAAGGGGGTTTCTGCTGCTTACTTTCGTCTGCTTTTGCTGCTATTATAGGCAAATGCGACTTTCGTATGCAATCAGGTTCCATTCACTGTTTCTCATTCATCCTGTAGCTCACCCCTCGCCCTGACGAAGGGTGAGGACAGCTCCGATAGTGATCAGTTTCTCACACTTGTGGAGACAAAGAAGCGCCAACGTTTAAACCTCGATCCGCGGCCTCAGATATCGCTTTTTATTCAATCTCTCTTTATTCATCTGCTCTTCTTACCCTAGAGAGATCTTAGGCTGAGCATCCTGTCAAAAAAATGCTTTGTTTAAACATACAATCCGCGCACGCAAGCCTTTAAGCTATTACGATGCAGTATAAACATTACAAGGACAATTTCTTTATGTTTAGCAAAAAACGAGACTTTCAAAAATTAAGTTCATCAAATACAAGGGAGTTTATATCGTTTTCTTACTCCTTTGTTTTTTACATTTATATTTTGTACGTATACTCCTTATACTACTAAGAATACATATTTGAATAAGTATATAAAGTAAATAGGTTTATGTGAATATGCAATTTTTGATTAGGACTCATTACAATCGCATGACATAGTTAATGCTTTTTCTCTAACTGTTTGCCCTGAATTAGCAATCCCATTGCAATGAAACTCACGCAAAGGATACGATAGCTCTAGATCGCACTAGATCAGAATAAAATTTGTAATAACTATTAGCGTTTTATGATAAGTCACCGATAAAATTAACCTTTTCTGCAAACTATTATTTTTTTGCCACAATCTTATGCCTCGACTAATGCTCGGAAGAATCTACGCTATAGGGACTTCAGCATGTTCAAAATATTCATATTGTTAATTAAATAGAAGTTAGTGATGTTATTAACAAGTATGAAGATAAAAGCTTGCAGCAATTGTTGACGTAAGAATAAATGGAGATGCAGAAGATTCGGGGATTCTGTGGGACTTTATTCAAATTCAAGCTTTGCTTTGTTACACAAATCTGTTTGCTACATGCAAATGTAGCTGTTGTTATAGTACGTTAATAGTGATTTATCTTGAGCTGACGTTACGGACCCTTTTTTGCTTTTTTCGTTAGCCCGTGAAGAGTTCAGTTCATAAACATATTTCGATAATGTACGGATTTTATGTAGCCCATCGAAATAAAAACAACTACAGCTTACAGTTAAACAAATCTCTAATTGATAACCTTTGATAAGTTTATACCCGTCGCAAGTCATAACGACAATTAAAAACCGGCTGTTAAAGGAGACGACTGTTTATTCCTTGGGGTTTCGCTTCATTTATGTCTCTGCTAAAATTGAGACCCCTCAAAAACGATAGCCGAGCTGAAATTCAGTTATTCTTGTCGCCGCAACGGTCGTTTTGTACATGCAACAGCTAGAAGATACAACGATATTAACGATAATCAATCATAGCTGCGAGTTATATTAAGGATTAATTACTTAAGAACAAAAAGAGACTTGGGAGAAAGGAGGTGGCTGAGAGTGCTCCACCAATGAATATGTGAATATATTAAATATTCAGTGCAAACGGAGCGAACTCGGAACATTTTTTTTAATTAATTGCAGCATTGCGGTGTTTCACGTAACATATCCTGGTTTACCTCCAACTAGCAAGAAGTTTCAATTTATGAAGCAAGTCTTCGGTAAAGTTACTTGCCTAATAAAAGAATGTCAACTTGGCAAAAGACAAAAAGCGCCAGATTGTTGTTCACCATGGAAAAAGCGGTAAATGTGACTTTTAATATTGAGGGACATCTTATGATTACTACCACACACAGTGAATAGGCGTGGCTTTATATGAGACCTACATCCTATTAAAAAATAAAGATGATTTTAATGAGCTATTCATCATCAATTCACAAATCCATTTTATGTCTCAGATCATTCAATGGCAATTTCCTGAACATTTGGGAACGTAAATGTGTAGGCAAGTACTGAACTGAAATACATAAAACTAAAGGTGTATAGTAAAAATGACTACACTTGCTTGTTTGGGTTATATAGAGTCTGCTGTAGTAAAATCAGTTTCAAGAATCCGTTTAACTCAAGTGAAGATCTAGGGTGTTATTGAAAAGGCAACCATGAACAATGAAATAATTTATTTAATTCTAAAAATGACTGTAATCTGCTTATCATTTAATTAAAGCCTTCAATTCTTTTTTCGGTAGTGACAGTAACAACAGTGATAGATTTTCTAAGTACATTAGTTATTGTACGGTAATTTACCAACTGGCAAGGACTTTTCAACTATGGCCCTATAAGTAATATATATATATATATATAACCCTGTCATTGGCTGACAAGAATGAAGACTTCACAGTCATTCGCTCTAATTTTATATAGTTAGACATATTTATTTATAGATAATTTCTTTCGTTACAACTCGGCCACACTTATCTCACTGGATCTTCTCATTCTGGGCTACTTTAGCGCCGTGTAGCTTCACGTTACTCTCCCTAGACCTTGCCGTTGTCTTTCTGAGCGCATTGGAGTAAACCTTGTGTCGACGTTTGCAAGAAGTAACCTGCGCCTGGTTTGACTTCAAGATTGCTTTAAGGAGAAGGTGTACAATCGTTTCTTTACGAAGGAGGTCGGATAGACAGAACAGTTCTATTTTTGCTGTAGGAGAAACGGGGCGACGTTTCAATGATCGTTTGCTCGAAACAAACTCTGCCGGATGAGCTGAAGACAAGCCCATATTTAGCCTGTTTTTGGCAAAAATCCGTTACATCATTAGATCGATTACTTTCACTAACTTCCTGACAGCGGCTAGAGCCAATTAATTAATTTGAGTTAGTTAGAGACTTGACGGCCATTTTCGAAGGTGCATCGTACCGAGAAGAAGAACTCATCGGCATCACTGCTCTAAAAGGAAACATATCAATGCGTAGGGCCCGTGGGCACGAATCGAAGTTCACAAGGCTAAGCAAATTGAATGGGAGGCTTCATTTGAGTTGGCATTGTGAGGTTCGAACGGTTAGCACAGCAAGGAATATATAACTAAATATAAACATGCGTCTACGGATATATAAGTGCAAAGTGAGTGGCTGTGAGGTGCGCTTGTTTCTTATTATAAATATATATATATGCAAGCCAACCGGTTCTTAGTCTAATTCAACACTACTATTAGTAGACGCGATATCATGGCTGTTGCACTATTTATTTTAACTAGTAAGCACAGTTCGTTTGTTCGGTCGTTATACTCTCTGTGACACGCATCATCTTTGAATCAAAGTATTTTACTTGACTACTTTCGTTCTAGGAAATCAGGGTCCTTGAATCCCACAGGCATAATTTAGTGGGAGAGCTGTATCAATTTGCCGGGGATACGGTAAGTTGAGATTGTTCATTATTTCGACAAACTCATCAAGGGTTTTCGTTAACCGCGGGTTATAGCATTTTTCCTCCCAAATTGAGGAACTCGTCATTCCTGTAAGATTCAAATTAACATGTAACAAGAGAGATATACTTAACATATACATAATATCGCTAAAATCGTGATTGCCTCATGGAAGATTCTAAGCGACGTTCTATTTTAAATTTACTACTAGTTAGATAGGAAATCTAAGCAGGTATAATGAAATTCTGACTTGTTTCTGTGTTGAAATAATTAACATATTTTGCGGTGACCTTGTATATATGAGGAATCATTTTGAAAGGCATATCGGGTATCATCGTATATAACGACTACAGATTTACATTAAAAAAAAAACGAAGTCTGAAAACATCGAAATGTTTGTGAAAGAGTGCAGTTTATTATTCTTTGGAAATGAACTGTCGAAGTTGGTGACTCCAGAACTGTACCGCGATAATTCAATTTTACTTGCGATTGGTCCGTAAGAAGAACCTTGTTAATGATGCGTCAATTAGCGCGATAGATCAATTAGAATTAGCGCTATCGGGATTGGGTAGTCACAACATACCTTTATAGTCATGAGCAGGATAAACGGTGTAGTGTTCAGGTAGGGTGAAAATCTTTGAATGCACGCTCTTGTAAAGAAGATGCGGCGATCCTTCTTGAAAATCTGTGCGTCCGCATCCCCGGATCAGTAGTGCGTCGCCAGTAAACACGCAGCTTTAAATGGTCATCCACCATACTTTTGTTAGTTATTGCGTTAATAATTGTAATTGATAGTAATAATATTAGTAGTTCACTGATTTAGGCAAGATAAAAATCTTCATACGCATACGTGGGGTCCCACACGAGATCGCGGTATAAATAACTTCGTATTTATAGATTCCTATTATATTCTACATAAAAGTCAGTGTCCATATTTCATTTGTTTGCAGTCTGTGACGAACTGCGGGAACCTTCTCCTAACAGTAACCGAAGGCTATCATAGTCTAATACCGACACTATTTACCGTGTTTACACTGTTTTACCGTACGAAGTTTTAGCTGCAGTGCTCGAGATCAGGGTGACGAGAGGTCCCACATAACTCCTAACTATTTTAGCAACGTATTACAAGAAATCTGGCCATTTACGATATTGTAAACCTACCCCATATTACTATCGATGTATGACAAGCAACCATTTGTGTGGCCCGGCGTTGCTAACACTTGTAGTTTTAAATATTCACTGATTGCCACCTGAAACAGATGTACGTGGAAATAATACATTTATATAGTAATCAGTAAATATACATTAATCTGCCTCGAACAGCAGGACAAACAGATCCCATGTAGAAGGCTTTTTCACAATGCTATCAGCTAGTGGTCAACAGCAAAAATAATAGCGGTAGATTTCCTGAAGCGCCACGAAACAATGTAGCCCATATACGTGGTCATTCGTACTCACCTCGTCGCCTTCGCTCACGTGTCGATCTGCGCTTGCTCCGGAAGATAGAGAGATGACGCTAAGCAAACCAGGCGTACGTTTCTTTAGCAATCCCGAGCCGGTCACATGATCAGCGTGAACGTGCGTGTTCAGCACATACTTCAATTTTAGGCCTAGCTCATTGACAAGTTTAAGATCACGGTCTACCTGTTGAAGCACACAGTTCATTCAGGTGCACCGAGTTAGTAAAGCGTACACTTGGTGTCTGACCAACGGTTAAAATGCATAGCATCCAATTGAAAATCGTTGATCATCTTGAGCTTCTCCAAGCTACGACAGGCGTGTCTTTATGGTCTTTTTCAAATTTAACACGTTTGCTTTACATTGTAATACGGCACATTAGTAGCAGGTAAAGATACGATGTCTAATGAACAAGCCAATAAAGGGTAGTCTTTTCCTCATGTTTCGAGCGCAACTATCGTTATCGGTATAAATTATATTTTGTACAAATAATGACACATATCTTGATAGTGGTTTCGAAAAATCAACTTAATACGGAGTAACTTACAACGCTTCGTACAAAATATGCAAATTAAGTAAATCCTTAAGTTCGTGTCTCAAGTCGAGCTAGCCCGAAGCACCCACATGTTCGCTGTTACTGCTTTCAATTGTCTATGGCTCTCATAGTTCTATAGAGCAATAACACAGACAACTGTTCCAACGAGATGTAACTACACACCATACGCTGTTTAAAGCAAACCTATAACTAACTTTTTGCGCCTTAACTACTGGCCCCAGGGGAAGTAACGTGCGTTAAGTTTTAAGCATTCCACGCTGCTATACGTGGTTTTCGCCGGTACAAAATAGATGCAACACATAGAAAAAAACTGAGGAAGACTAGTTTTTAGAATGATGGGAGTCTCCACGTGAAATCTTCTGAGGTCCATTGGCTTCAAAAAATCAGTGAAGAAAAGCAACGACAAAAAGGTAAAAAGCTTCTTCCTTCAACTTTGTTCTATAAAAGAACAATAAATACAAAAAAAATACAGTGTGATTCATTAATCAGCGGATGGTTAATTCGCTATTTAATATCGAAAACTCAAAATTTTCCGATCAGCAGTAGTGACGAATACGAATTCTGATAAATTTAGATTTTAGGAACTCCAGCAAGGAAAACAGCTGTTTAAATGGGACAATATCACCAAATTCTCCTTACTACAGTGGTATATATCAGAAATAAAATTGTACGTTTCATGAAACTAAATGGCTGAAGAAAAAAGATACTATAAATATCAGCATTACACTAGTAGCATATAATGATGCCATTAGTATTTCCTGGTGTAAATAGGGTTTTAGTGAACCTAAATGGGTAAAAAAAATAAGGCAAATTTATCCATCATTCCAGTTTATATTTGTAGATGAACTAACACGTGTCAGCCCTTGCAATGTTAGGAAATATATTTACCTTTTCAAGAACAGGATCAATTAGCAGGGCTTCGTTCACATTTTTGTCCGCCAATAAATATGTGTAGGTGCTGCTCTTTTCATCGAATAGTTGACTGTTCCGAAGTACAAGATAACAAAAAAAAAAAGGTAAATTATTTTCTTTCTCTTTCTCTCTTTCGATATATATATATTATTTTCCTTAATTTTTTGCCTTCAGTGCCTCAACCCTTTGCCGACCCTTTCCAAGTTATAAGAGGTCGAACTAAAGTAACATAAAGGTGAGATTCAAAGTTAAGCTCTCAACAGTTTTATATTTTTTTAATTGGTTTCTTTTCTTTTAAAATAAGTCATTGAAAAACTATTGCGGACTTTTCAATAGGTAATTTTCTAAAAATGATCTGCTGTTGGTTATGTTTTATGTAACGTTCAAAACACTTTCGCTCCTATTGCTTCAGAAAACGACATCGTGGACAGCTGTAAACTTTTAGAAACTTACCCTATCAATGAAGCGGCGTCATCATATTAGATATGAGTGACGTACCACTTACCACGCTAAAATGTGTATTTGGGACTTTTAGAGTCTTTGGACACTTATTATAAGGCATAATGGATACTTCAGAGTCAAGCCAAATGGTTTTTACCTTAGACAATTTCAGCTGCATTTGCATAATCTACCGGTGAAGTGTCTGCGCTATAACTCCTGCGTGTTCTGCGTGCTTCTAAACTGTGGTTATCATCATAAACATGATTTTAAAATTACTAATCGTATTTTCGTGAAAGGCACTTATACTAGCGGCGCCTTCATTTTCAATTACTACGTCGTCGCTAAAAGAGGATAATGATGAGAGGTATAGAACCAACCATAGGAATATATGGTACCTACTGAAAATATTTGCATATTAAGTTACCGAGCATTTACCGAAAGAGGAGCCTCTTACAGGTATTGTAAGGAACCGCCGTGATAGTTGTCGTTGAAAGAAGATTCGTTTGGCTGATGGATACGGCTCGTCGGCTTTGCCAAACTGATAACAACGCCAGTTGATGGAGTTGGTTAAGTAACATTGTCCTTGAACGCACAACGATGCTAAAGTAGACACAACGCACAGAGCAAGAGAGATACAAGCAGCACTCACAATGAGTACGACCACCATTAAAACAGGGTAAAGGTAGAAAAAACTAAGTCAACTATAATCACGACTTGAGCTCATACTGAAGGTTGACGTGATGACGGAACTGCAGCGCCACCAGATGACGTAAACATCGACGCGGAGGAAGAGCGAGATGAAACTCTGAAACCGAGATACAGGCAAGGTTTTGTTGGCACAATAAAACTTCGCGAACGACGAATTGTCCTAAGTCGCGCAGAGGCGAACACTCGTTGAGGCATTGCTTCAGCGCTTTGTTTATTAACTGAGGCGGTACAATCACAAAGACGATAGGAATGACATCAATGTAACGTGGAGTATGAGCTTTTCTAAAAGAGTCATATAAAAAAATATGAGCATTCTTTAATATATCGGGGCGAAAATCTCTTAAACTCGCGTTTAGAAGGTTAAGTTTTGGACCTCTGTACTTTCTAGTGCTTAGAGAATGTTATTCTGAGAGTTTGCTTATAAAATTTTATTGACAGATAACATCTATAAAAACTTGTTTTTTTATAAGTGCTGGCCTTTACCAGCACCATGACCTTGATAGTAATCTTTTGACTGTGTTTTAGCGGATATCAAGTTAGAATACATTGAACCTAACTTCTGCGGGGGCGTTCTCGCTAGCCAAACTGTTATGAGCTGTGTTTAGCACTCAAATATTATGGTTTGAATAACCACTGAGCCTCAGCTGTGTATTAGACATTCACGAATTCGAAACCCTGTCGCCACCATTGCGAACACTAAGACTATTTGAATGCCCTCATTTCAAAGAATACTATATAACAAAATGTTATTCGCAAAACAACAGGTCCAAGATGACTACGGTTTTGTAAATCGTTATGTCACAAACTTTTCTGCTTTAAACCAATATCAAACAGATACTATTTATTAAATGCGGTTGCGCCAATCGAGCTTTCAGGTAAGCCATAAATGATTTAATCGAGGGTTAAACAGGTGCAGTGTCCTAATGAGTTTACTTAAACTCAACGCATGATCGCGTGTGAAAATATACGATATTCGCCACCTTTACCGGCGTACTCGCTCACAAACAAATTCTTTTATAGATATCCAGTGCTGTCACATACCAAACCCAAACGTTAACCCAAAATGATATGGCCATCAATGACCAAAGTCAAATACATATAGTTTCTCGTGTGATTTGAGTTCTAATAATGCATCCTTTACGTTTTTTCTGTTAGCAAAATAGACAACTACTGTTGTTTCCGACATTCATTCGGCCGTTTGTCTGTCGTTAAGTGCTTCTTTCCTATTTACAGTGAACTCTGTTTCACTGTTTTGACCCTCGTGAGATTTTTCTGCGGGACTTTGTTCAGTAAATTTTCTGTTTTGTTGGGTTACAAGACGCGCTCCTCCCTGTTGTCGTCTAGTAATAGTTGCCTGTTCTGTTCGTTTAACTGTCTTGTTACGACATACATTTTTCCACATGGTACTAACCCTGATATCGCTTTGGCGGTGATAACAGCTGACAAAACCTAGTGACCACTGCTGTCATCGTCAAAAAAACAAAAGCTTAAACAGCAACCACAATACCATCAGCAACCGTAAAAACAAAAACGTTAAAAATTGTCATTTAAACAATAACAGGTTGTACTACCCTAGGAATGGCAACTTCCGCTGATGTTTTCCACCTTTCTTTGCTGCTGTAAACAAATGCGGCTTTCGAACTGAGCTTCCGTTCAATATTATCCATTCCGCCTGTAGCTGATTCCCTCGCCCCGGAAAAGGAAAAGATCAATTTGTCAGTGGTCAATTTCTTACACTTACGGAGAGGCAACAGTACCAACGTCTAAATCTTAGCCCAATGCAACGACTCGCGCTTCTCCCACCACTATTATACTACTGGAGACTTTTATAGCAGAGACAGCAACACTGCGACATCGGCCACTAGTTGTGCTACTGTTGTTTAATTCTCCGTGTTACTGCGCATTCATTCATCTGCTCGCTCAATTCCTAATAGCTGCTCCAACGTCCGTTACCATTGTTGTTGTTTTCGGTTGGGAATGAACAAGGGGGTTTCTGCTTCTTACTTTCGTCTGCTTTTACTGCTATTGTTGGCAAATGCGGTTCTCGCATGGAATAAGGCTTCGTTCACCATTTGTCATTCATTCTATTGCTGACCCTTCGCCCCGAGAAAGGGCGAGTACAGCTCCGATAGTGATTAATTTCTCGTCAGAAAGCGCGTCAAAGGCGCCAACGTTTAAATCTTAATCCACAGCCTTAGGCATTTTTCTTCCTTCAAACATATAACTCCCCTATTTTACTCTAGCAGTATCTCAGGCTTAGCACCCTGTCAAAACAATTTTATATCCTCTTCCTGATATAGGATCTATGTACACAAGCCTTTAAACTACTACGATATAATATAGTCGTCTTAAAGACGATTATTTTATGTTCCACGTAGACGCAACGAGACTCTCGTAAATATCGATATTATTATCGAACCATTGTGTATGTACATGAGTTTATTGAATACGAGTCTTTACCCCTATGCTTTTGTTTTTGACTTAGTCTTTTTGCACGTACATTGCTTAACCGTGAGTACATATTTAAACGGATATACAAAATATATATGCTAGTGTAGATACGTAATTTTTAGGCAGATCTTTTTAGAAACGACGCAAAGGTGAAATCAATGCTGCAACAAATTTGATTTCCCATATTTTACAAATCAGCACTTTGTAATTGGTACGACGGTCCTTATTCTGCATGACTACGATATTCTTGATTGATGCGTCGGCTTTACGGTCATCAATATTTTGTTTACTTTCGAGCAGCAGCGTTAGAACCATGTAAATAAACTGAACAAATCGTATACGATTTTAAGCTAACTGACTAATTCTCGAGAAAGGACATCTAACAATTATTAACAACTACCAATAGCACGCGCCTGTGAACACGGTGATAAATCCTGGTTTGCCGCGGGGTTATGACGAAATTAGATTATTGTCAAAGAGACCTTCGTCACAATTGCATTATGCGATGGACGCAATTGGTTTAAATGTTTAGCATAAAGTAGCAGTAAAACATACGTATGTAGATTGTATTTCGTAGTAATGATTCAAACCTTAATTTGGCCTTTTCTGCAAACTGCTACACCTTGACCACGAAAAGGGGATTTGATTTTTCGTCAAAATTTTATCACTCAGGTTATGCTCGGAAGACTCTACGTTGCAAAAATTTCAGCCGCTTAAAAGATTTAAATGGTCAGTCAAGTAAAAATTAGAGATAAACACTACAGAATTACACTACAGATTTAAAGCTGATGAAAAGGTAATTGAAGGTTCATGCGAGAACATTTAAGAATGCTCTTGGATACATATCGGCGAAAAATTTGTGCGACATTTTGACTTTTTTTTTTTCAGTTTAGTTGTCTAGCCTTGCTTTTGTAGGGTAAATTGTCAAGGCAAGGGCTGAGGCGGAGCAAAGTTTCGAAGCCAATATACAGGTGAGGAGATTACGTTGTGACGATGAAGCTCCATGAAAGAGGACTGACACTCTACTGTCAGTGGAGTTGTCGTAAATGTCGAGTGAGCAGTGAAATATCATCGTCCGCAAACACTCTTTAACGGACGTTAGAGTAGTAACCGATAAGTTTCTTCTTTTATAGGAACTGGACGTTACTGTCTTAACAATGGATTTTTTTGTTTTGTTTTACTCGATAAACGAGTACCTTATGTAATGGCACTCTCGTTAGCCTAACAAAACTCTTTTATGAGCTGTGTGATTGTAAACAACCACTTGGCCCGAGCTGTGTACTGGACATGAAACCAAATATTTGAGAATTCGAAGAAAAGTAAGTTCGGCACACTGTTACATTTGATAGGAGCTAATGTAGCGTCTTAAGTGTTATTCAAGGGACCTGTTAAATGTCCAAAACAAATGCAAGCTTAAGAAACTATGTGTCTTTTTCAACACTCTCCAAGATGTCCACACTTCGTTTTCGTTCCATGCATCTCCTCCAAAATGTTACACAACTGACCAGAACTGTTACGCATTTCCTCGCATATTGTTACGTAATTTGTTAACACTTTATATGGCGAGCCTATAAAACCTTATAGCACTTTAGAAAATGTCAAATAAGCTGAATCGTTAGATCTTTAGGGGTATTGGCCGTGTTTACCGTTATCGTGACAAGCCGGAAATCGTTTTTCGCCGGTTTTCGTAAAACACTGAATAGCAAAGTTGAAATATTAACTGTATAACTGCAACAGGTGCGCCAAAGAAGTAAACAAAAGAAAACAACTATTTTTATTGGCAAACCTCGTGAAAAACTACGTAAAGATTGATGACCATAGTGAAGTATGTTAAACGTACTATCTGTCGATAGCTGTCGAACAAAAGCCATTCCAAAAATTCCTGTGCAGTCCTTACACGAAATAGCTATAACGATTGGTAAACAGCTTTGGTACAGCTTTATCCAATGTGATACAATAGAACCAACCGAACAAGTTCCTATTCCTAAATGTATTCTAGCCATAGCCTGGATAAGCCACTACCATCAGTAAGATCGAACGCACACTCGGTCATCTCGGTAGAAACCGGCCGTGTTTTTGGAATTAAATCCAGTTTAAAAAAATACATCAATTTTTACTGATTTACAAAGATTTACTTTCAAATCAATACATACTTTTTTTTTATTAACTCTGTGAGATCAGACTGGTCTAATCAATTTGTAAGAGGAACTTCTCTGTACGTTCACTTAAAACTTCCCGCTGTCTAATTATTTTGCCGTTCAATATCAATATGATGTTCAAAAATATATATAAATGTTTAGTATATTAGTAGTGAATTCGTTCATTCGTGAGCAACGATAAGATTAATCTCCAAATTAGTAAACTGAGAAAAGAAACTTCCGATCTCTAAGGGCGAAAGAACTTGCCCAGTCGGCTCCATTTACCGCGCAGATGCTCCGAAAAAGATACTCAGCATAGCCTGTATTCTTTAAGGGATCGTTTTGATTCGGACTTACTCTTCCTACACCTGTATGGATATATGGCCCAAATACACCAGTGTATGAAGTAATTGTAGTTTTCAATATGGCTGGAGGCGCGATGCTTTTGTTTCATTGCATTCGTCGAAATAAAATTGGCTGACATTCCTGTGCTATTATAAAACATGAAACAGCGTTTACCCCCCCCCCCCCTTCCCCTGGCCCCCGCCACAGGACAATATCGGGAAGGCAGAATAGCAGCAACGTCTTTTGTCTGTTATATGAACGATTTAATCAATCTGTAGAATATTCGTCAAGAACACATTGTATTGTAATACATATCTCAAACGCATTTTGCGTTGCTTTAATTGACTACTCAATCGATCGGCACGACACCGTTGACTGCAAGCGGTTTTTTACGCTTCAAGGAGACCTTCGTCGAATCAACTTCTGCACTCTTATAATTTTTTCTGTTGAAAGACCAACAGACATTTTCGGCCAGCATCCACGTATATTATCAATACGCCGAAAAATTAACTTAGGGCCGAGGTGCGATTCTGAAATTAATTTGATTCCAAAGTAAAAACACGTTAGCTGAGGTAATGAAGATATAGATACCACTCGTGTAATTCCTTTTTGCACAGTAATTTATTGGTAACAAAAGATACTTTTTTTTTTTTTGATGCTGTAGTTGTAGTGTTGTACTGTACATTTGTATCGTGCATATAGTTTCGTAATGTATATTTTTTTATAATATATATATATATATATATATATATATATATAGGATTACGCTATGGTTGTTCTGTGATATAGTGGTATTCGAACATTAAGTGAAACAACATTAATTAATAAATAAAGTGGTGGTGTGCTAATCAATGGGATTTGAAAAAGGGAACAATAGAAATATACGCCAGTGATTATAGGAGTATGTGTCTTAATCTGTACACATAGACTTACGTGTGTCTGTATATTCTCCTTATTATATTAGTAATGATTACTGAAACGACTATAGCGGCAAAACTTGGGTCAATGCCAACCAGTTATTATTTTAGTAGTTCAATTACTTATTATTTTTATTTATCTACCTCAAAGCTTGAGAGTTTGTCAATAGAGGTTTTATACTGCCTTATTTCATAATGTGTTTTACTGCATATACTGTATGTTTCTAATTTCCCTATTCAAATATTGCTTATCTTTTTGCCAGAACTGATTCAGTCGTTTTGCTGTAAGAATAGAATGCGTATGATTCTGTACGCACGTACTAAATGGATGTTTCTATCTTAGTGCGTGCTAGTAATTCTTTAGATATAGATTTTCGCAGGCTTAATGGAGGAAAGACACAGCTTTGAATTGCTGGGCAAGGCATATTTGTCTGTCGACTCTGGAGGAGCGAAAATGCTATGTATATTGTTTTTTTTTTTTCTTTTTAAAATACGCACATACTTAACAATAGTCGTTTACATATGATGATATTCACATGCGTGGTGTATGTTAGACTTTCAATCTCGGCCTGACGCCGCAATTATCATCTGTTACAGTAGACCTATTCTTTCTGCCATGTAACTGATCATTTGCCACTAGAGTATTTCTTATTTTGTTTTCATGAGTAATTTTATACTTAATAATATTATTAATTACTTCGTGGCTTCTAATATATGTAGAAAAAACTGCTAATTGATATTATGCCTAGCTATTCTTTGTCATCTAGAGCCAGATCGTGATAAACAGATGAGTAGGTAGGTTTGTTGATATGTTTTTAATCGCGGGAATGAGGCATAATAATACAATTGCTGCCTATTGCCGTAACGTTTTGTGTCGGACGCATGTTTAATTCTAAAAAGATGATGCAGGCTATAAACGAAGAACTGCTTTCGAGTTTTTTTTTTCTTTCCAGCAACGTAGAGAAAAGCTAGCATATATTTCAAAGTTATAGTTGTCTTCCATCCAGTTTAGTGGTTACGACGGTGAGATCGAATCGCAGAATCGTGTCAGAAACGCCACCGCTATCCCAACCTGTTTCTAGAGAATGCGGCTTTTATTATAACACTATAAGTATTTTTGATGCTGTTAACCTCCTAAATCTTTTACAATGATTAATATTTGCCATGTATATGAGTATAATATATGAACAAATCGTTCGCGTACTTCAATATGACAGTAATAGCACGAATCGAGGCCGATCTTTTACATGTGAGCTCATCCGCAATAAGTGCTATAGGAATTTATGAAAACACCTATCGTTAAAATGTATTCACATCTACTATTTTATCTTACCTACTATAGGAAATAGTGTTTAAACCCATATATTCATATATTGAAAGATACATCGTATTGAAGATCATTACAACAACATGGATCCGAATGGACTTCCTGTATATTCCTGTGCATAGTCTTCGTTTACTGGTTACTACCGAAGTTTTGCTACTATTGATTCTTGTTACTCTATTGATTTTGCCGTTATCATTATCAGTGTATCTGGGTTTCTCTGTGAATAATTGCGTAGATGAAAACTTTGCATTCGTCCAGCAACGGATCAAGACGCTGCATTTCTAGTTTTGAGGCCAGAGACTGTATTTATTCATTTCATTGCAGGTCATAGGCATCTGCGTAGAAATGTCGCTTAGCTTTAAGACGCTGCTGGGATACACCCCTAATACGGGTCGATGCCATGGGCTGTAAAAACAAGACTAAAAGTAGTGAAATCACTTTGAATAGACAGGGTAAGACGCTTGCCACAACTCAGCGTAGACATAAGCATAAGCTGTGTCGCTCGCGTTTCGTGTATTTCGAATAGATCCAGTGCAAAAAGCGCCTTTGTCTCGCCCTACAATTCTGCATCGAGCTAGTCGGGGCACGACGACCTCGGTGATATATGAATTACACGGTATCTATCTGTAGTGCTATCTCACCACGCCTAGATGTGTCGTGTTTGGTTGCTAGCGTAATCGCGTGTACTTCATTTGAATGCGTATAACTAGCGTCGCACTGAATAACAGCCTTCCCATCTTTATGCTCGGGTTAGTAGGAATGCATAGACAAATTGGTTATAGCGTGCTTCGTGCTATTGATATTTGTGACTCGCTCTGACTAGAGGATTTTCGTCGACAATTCAAGAAGGTTGACTTGAATGAATCGTTGAAGTCATCGAAGCGCCGTGCGTACTATTTCCTGTAGCTCCTACTGGTCCAGCGAACTTGCTATGCATAATCGGCCGTACAAGCAATAGAGCGGAATCTGCAGACAAAATTGGCAGTTGATTATCCCGGTGGAAATGAATCAGATGGGAGACACTTGAAAACGTGCGATCCTTCGTCCGAACCTGAGAAAAACACAAGCGATATTGATATTTAATATTTTCCTTTGAAGTATGTCATATAGGTAGATAAGATGTACATTTCGTGTTCCATTAAATTATACTTAAATTTCATAAAATCAAATAATCACGCTACTTACCACTCCATGCGGATCAATTAGGAGTAAGTGTCGACCTTGTCCTGCTTGCAATCCTGTGAGGACGAACTGGCCACGCTGTCCTCGTGATTCGCGTACAAGGAAGTCTCCGTCACGTGCCAAGAGTTTTTCGCTTTCAGCCCGTGAAATTGCACCATGATACCAAGGCTCCATCTACAAAGCAATACAGTAATAGATTGATAACTACAATTTAGAACTTCAAACACAAGCACAGTTATGATGGTTATAGCTGTCCTAACCCCGTGAATGCTGCCAGGTGCTAAATTGGCACACGGAAGTACCATGAAACAATGATGATCGCTTTTGCCATTTACGGTGATCAGTTTTGCACACGTACCAGTGAAAATTAACGCTGACTTATCCAATGTTTTGTTCTGTAAGTATGGCACTATATGGAACAAGCTTCGAAGAGTGTCGTTTTCAGAAGCAACTTATAGATTAATATGTGTTGTCATGCCCCTTTCCCTGTATTATTCAGTTTGCCGTAATTACGTTTCAGAAGAGGCGTCTCTGAATTTCCCATATCTTTCGCGTTCTCGATAACACATTGTCCAAAAATGTATTCTACCCACAAGTAAATGTTGTTCGATGGAGGCAACGACATAAGGCGGCGGGGCCTGATTTGAATCAGGGGCCTGTGACAACGTCTGCGTCTCTCCAGTGTCAGCTGCAATGTGAGCAATCTGTAACGTGTAAAACAAAATATATAATATGCCAATATGTGTATTGCAGATGCATGTCGTTTTGGAATTAAGCTTTTCAGCATAGGAAAATTAAAATGTGAAAAATATGGAAAATCGATAAAAAAGCAACTACTAGATTATGATACCTGTTGGGGGGGTCCAGTTATCGGTATTTGAGATTGCGTTCCAGATTGTTGCGTTAGGGTCGATGTTGCTGGAGAAAGGACCTGATCCATTGGTCTCATGTCGAATACATCCAAGGTATTGTTGATAATTGACTGATTCACGTATTCTGTTTATTAAAATTGATAATTTAATCGTCTGTTCTATAGAAGGATGCCCTATAAAATACACTTCTGTTACAAACATGCAGGTAACCAATGGATCACTCATGTTACGCCAGCTGAAATGTTTATAAAAAAATCTATAGCAGGAGCGATAACAGAACAGCAGAATACCATGATTGGGTGGCGGCGCTGGATGATCTGGGATAGGGTCAGAGTTTTCGAAATCGATCAAGTTGTCGCCGCTTGGCTTCATTGCAGCCGTATTGTTGTTATTGATGGGACTCGAGCCATCGCCACTAGGCGGCGCAGCGGAAACGACGTTAGACTAAAAAGCGATTTTCGAACAGCAGAAAATACAGAAACATGCTTGTTAACAACTAAAAGAAATCAGGCCAAACTATAAATGACTATTGCTGGATCAACCTTGCGCAAAAAATTGCTAGATCTTTAGCTACCGTAGTACATCCGCGTAAGGCTGAGCAACATATTACGAAATAATTTCGTTTCTGACAACACGTGGATATGTTTTTAATGTCGGAATTATCCTACCATTGGAAGAGGCCGGTGATGCTCCGGTGGGGTCTTTCCAGGAAGATCGTTATAATAATCAGGATCTTTTGGGGGTAATGGTACAAACGGCGGGGCTGCAGGACCGCTGCCACTTCCTGAACTTGTTGCGCAGTTGCTTCCTTGGACCACAGGCGAGCGGCGCATTAATTCACGAAATCTGAATTGATCAGAACTGATGGTAAGTACAATTTAAAGGTTCCGGACACGTGTGTGATCTCTTAATTAAATTATAGATGAAGAATCAATTAGGCCAAAGTATGTTATGGGGCGCTACGGTTCTAACGTATATCCACGTTCCAGCTTTATAGAAATGAGCCATATGAAACCATAATGCTTTTTCCTCATACTTATTTTTTATCTCATAAACCTTTCAATACAGGCTTCGTAATCACTCGGTGGCTGGAAATCAACAAACTGAGGCTATTTACAGATGTAAATATAACTGACGTACCTTAATTCAAATGCCTGTCCAATAGTTGCAATAACTTCCTGAGCGAGTCCTCCACCACACTCGAGAACAAAGCATGCACGTGACTGTCTCGCATCTTTACCGACATATGCAACGAAGTCCAGCGTATCCTGATCTCCTCCTGTCGTAGAACAAGCGTAATGTATTTAATACCAAGTATTTAAATACATACACACATTATATAAATTCGAACCAAGATGCGTCTTGTACGTACGATTGATATGTTTCTTCACCACTAACGATACGTAATTTCTTAAATGACGTCAAGGTTGCCTGGCGCACATAGAAACTCATTCACTAACCTACAAATCAAATATGGCGGATAGTCTGCTTTCGATAACCTATTAACTAGACAGACAATATATTTGTTTGCGGAAAACGACCGTAAGGTATAAAACAATTGAAAGAACCGTTGAAATGAATCACTGGAGACTAGTCTCAATACGTAGGCCTATTTGTTTAGTAATAATGAGTATTAAGATTCTCAAAAAAAATTCGAGGTAACAAATACTACTCAGTGATCGTACGAAAAGTCGTTATTTGACATTTATAATGGCTGCTGGTTAACAATTATTATATAAACCGCAGCAGTTCAGACGGCTAAATCTCCAATTGTATGGCAACATCTATTGGCTCGACCTATCTTTAGACTCACGGATTTTATGAAAGAATAAAGCACATCTAAAAAACTGAGCACCTGAAGCGAAGCTGATGTTAGGCATCGAATGCGACGCCACCGACTGGTTTGTTTCAAGGTCCGTTAGCGAGAGAGATGATGAGTTGATTCGGAGTGACACATTTGCTCCTGTAAGCGAACAGGATAACTGTTATTATTTTTTCGGTCTATTGCCATTCGAATAGTACAAAGGCTCATTCAGGAACTATAAGTGTTTAGATTCGGCTTTCTGGCGCTCCGAAACGAATTTAGACCTGTAAAACTAAAAAAAAAAAGTAGGATTAAAGCAAATCTCTTTCGAACAGAACAACACTGAGCACAAACGAACTTACCTGCGTGCTCCATAATGGGTTTTTCTGCCAGAACGCGATTAAGTCGCCTGTCGATTTTTCGTTTTCTATCGGCTGATCGAAGACCAGCCGACTCACATACACGCACGATACATTCTCTGAAATCATTTTAACCGAAAATCATCGTTGCTTTATACGTTTCAATCGTTTGTTAGAAAGTATAATTGATTGAATCTGACAGCCATGCAAGAACCTTTCAGAAGCCTTTAAAAAAAGACTGAAAACTTATCATCTATTCTATTTTCACTGCCGTGACAAGAACTTCGGCGCCTACGCAATGAGTCTGAGTCATAATAATATTGAAAGGCCAGTAATTTACCTGTAAGGGCAAATGTTTGATGACTCCAGTACTTACGTATTTCATCAAAACACGTTGACTAATTATAACTATTCATAATCAGCCATGTGCTCTTCATTCAAGTGAATCTCTCTAATATTGGATGTGAGGTCCTAAATGCCACATGGTTGTCAGCTCATCAAGACAATAATGAACACCTGATAGCTAATGAAATCGGTGGGGTTTCTATCTATCTAATAAATTGGCAGAAATAATTAGCTGAAAAAAGAAAGCAGGTATAAATCACTCGAAAGAAAAATCCACACCTACTTGGCTATAAGCGTACGCGTGTCGAAGTCTAAACTCTTCATCGACGTAAGCACTTCCAGACAGCCAACGTACTGCAACGAAAAGTATTAATTTTTAGCTAATTAATTATGGAGAAATAAAGACCCGGGCCACCGACGCGGCGGTCGTCAACAAATTTGGGAATCTAAGATTTCCTGTGAAAGAGATCCATGCTTAGAGGGCAGCAGTGAACCAGCTAAAAAAAAGCCATATCTCTGTTCGCAAGAAGCCATCAGACCAAGTGCGTCTCACCCGTCTTTCATATATGTATATAGGTCTCGCTGAGCTCATCAAATAAAGATTTTATAATGGCACCTCTATGGATTTTCTTCTGTGGAAGCCTTGGAAAAATGCAATGTGCTGCCATGTAGGTACATTGCATTAAATCATTCCGATTGGATAAATGTTTTAAATATAGCTATTGTAAAAACCTTTTGATGTAGAAATGATCGTATTGTATTGTATATATATATATATATATACTACATGTATAGAAAATAACTGTTGCTTAACGTCGTCTGATTCGTTTAACTGTTACAATTCTGCTTTCTGCAATTCTGGATGTACCCGTTCGCGTAGTAGTCGCAATCGTGGTAGTACTGGCTCAAGCCACGTCTTCAGACATCTGTTTTACGATCACTGTCAGACCAACAAATCTCTTGACTGAGAAACTGTCCTACGTAAATCTCTCGCAATCGACAGTGACGACATCATCCGAATGCCACTATTGCGGTCTCTCTGTTAAAGTATCTGGTCGTTGCATAAACAACTAGTTTATTAACAGTTCCGAGTGAATCATGTTTACAAACACCTTTTTCCCGAATAGCAAGTTAGTAGGTTGCCGGGAAACGCCATTTGTGGTTATTCGATATTCTGATTGGTCCCTTTTTGATGAATGAATTTATTCAGTTCGCTGCAGAACTTTGCTAACTTCAGTCCTTATGATATAATAAGCTATTCGTTCTTATTGAACAACACCGTAGTGGTCGTGCAAAACTTAGAATTTCTACAACACATTTGGAGAAAATTATACAATTTCGATATAGAGAAAAAGCACAGTTCGCTAGTATAGACCTTGTTCTGTTAGACGTTAGGTCAGGCGCCAACTTAAGCACGCTAAGTGCAGAGCGTCGCACTGAACAAACACCAGACATATTGGAAGAAAAAGAGAATGAATGGACTCGCCTCAACTGTAGCAAACTTCTGTACGTCTATATGGAAAAAAGAGCGAGGTCGTCAAAGTCCTTTCGTGCTGCTGCTGTGCGACAGTGCTCTGCGCTATCCGGAAAATGAAAGGAGCGCTCCCCAGACGTTGACGTCACTTTACCTGACGGGCGTGCCCGATGCTGCTGCTGCTGCTGCTGCTGCTGCGGTTCATGTTGATGATGATCATCATAACGATGGATATGTGTAGATGGCATCATCCTCGCCGTCGCCTTCGGGCTGTAAATTCTTGTCTGTCTTTTTTGCGAATGAGAAAGGGCGCTACGCTGTACAGGTAGTACTGTTACTTCCGCAACGGCGGCGGCCGCAGGAGCAGTAGCAGGTCAGAGATGATGTTGGGGATGCGTGGGCGTTGTAATTTGCACAACTGTTCGATTAGACCCCTCGCATATGTAACCCGGCCCAATAGTAGAAAAAATAATGTATGGGTTCGTGTGTACGAGGTAGATGGGTGGGTAGATGGGCATGCGAGTCCATGGCCACAGCCGCGTGTCCTACGTGTGTGAGTGGTTGACTGGGTCGCGGATCGGGTATGTGGCTGGATGGAAATGCCTAGGAAAGAGAGAGGGAATAACGACGACGACGACGACGACGACAACGATGACCATGACGAGGACGACGACGACGACGACGACGACGACGACGACGACGACGGCGACGGCGACGACGGCGACGGCGACGGCGACGACGATGACGACGACGAGCCTCGGCCGCCGACAGTCGACGTCATCAGGGAGTGTAGAAGAGGAGCTGAGTATGTTGGCGGCAGCGACATCGACAGCAGCAGCAAGGTCTGCATGAAGCAGGCGAATGAGTGACTACACAGTCGAGTCTTAGGCGATTTTCAGGCCGATGTGCCCACGAGAGTCTTGTGAACGAAGCAGAGGTTTAAGCAAACAAATAAAAATTTTGCACTTACAGACATTTACGCACTTAGAATATGCCAATAAAGTGAAACAAGATTAAATCAAATTGTCTGCTATGCAGATAATGAAGAAACAAGTGCATGCCGCTTGCGTACGATCTGCATGATCATTTTGTTGAAAATGACAAAAGCTAGTCGTTGAATAAACTCAGGATGATCTTGCTTAAATGAAGCAACAACGGAACTGATGCGGTTTCATCTTCGCAATTGTCATCAAATCCTCATATAAATCCACTTGATTTCGTTCAATGCAGGACATAACAGGCACAACGCTTTTTTAGAAGCTAACAATTCAAGCAGGTCGATCGGTGGCTTATAACAATCTATAGCCACAAAAATATTCAACATAAGGACAAAGCCAAAACGATATAGAAATAAAACTTACTACGATCGAACATTTTAAACACGCTTCCACAAATGAGGACATAAGTGCGACAGAATTTTTCGCCTGTGAAAATCTACCTCAGACTGTATTTTATAGGACCAAATCATAGAATTCAGTTCCGTAATTTAAGCAAATGTCGAACGTTCCGATACACGTGACTATGCCAGCAAATTCGCGCTATAGCCTTCGTTTAAGTAACAAACAGATTTTCCATCAAGCACGACCCACGCTTCAAATAACGTTCTCATGCACATAATACTATGGTTTGGTACACTAGCTACAAATTCATCGTTATAGTTCTATTTGAGCTGCTGCATCTGCGATTCTAGTAAATAAGTGTACATAAAAAAGCGTCTCCTGAGTTCAACAGGTAAGAATTTGCCAACCGAACAATTAAATTGTTAAAATGAATCCGCTACATAAGCCATATTGCAGTGTTAATTCTGTATTCAACTCAACGCGATCGATACTACGAAATCTTGAACTGTTTCTATCCTTAACGCTTATAGACCGATGATGGCATACAATCACCAACGCGTCTGTGTTAGCAAAAAGCAATAAAAGGTCACTATATTTATTATGTTTCTGAGAGAACTAATGAAACAAACAAAATCCTATTCAAGTATTTTGCTGCGGCCCAGATCACGTATCCGATAAAGAAAAAAGCCAAAACTGGAATCGCCTCACCAACGCTGGCTCAAGGATCAGTTGAGAGGCTACGCTTTCCAGAGCGGGGCTGGGTTCGCTGACGCTTGGAGCTTTGGATCATGGTCATGGAACACGACAGCCCAGACACTAGATATGAATATATTATGTAAACTGTGTGTCTCGCTTTGAGCGGTCTGTGTTGAATAAGTAAACGAAATCAAGTCATCGACTCTATTGCACGCCCTCGTCAGACAGTGCTATAATACATATTTTACTCCGTTTAAATTCAACAAATGATCAAAGTAAAAAGTGTTCTGCCAATACTTTTCATGTTTGCGTGCGTCTATGTAGTCATAAAGAGAACGTCTCGTTCCGAAAGAATTCAAACGGAACCAAAGGAAAGCCAAAGATGTTGGTTGGTTTTGCTATGCACAATAAGACCCCAGTCGGGAGGGCGTGATGCGCACATAGGCGAGGTTACCGTTACACGTTTATGCAGCAAAATGGCACGGTTTTTATTACCTTACCGTCACAAGTTCACACAGACAATTTCACATATCTGGCAGACTCAATACATCAAATCAGTGTAACAAATAATATATATTTTGTTCATGGAACACTAAGCACAACACAAAATTGCACTCCAACAATGATAAAACTATGAAGATCACCATAAAATAGATAAATGCGTTAGACATATCTATCGTCGAAATCTAATCTACATTATAAGAGGAAAAAACATGCCCAAAGGACTATTTAGTTGCAGACGAAATTTTTCGCTCGACTGCACCAAAGTATTTACCTCGACTATAATCAACGGACGTGATCATTTAAAACTTGGATAATGAATTTAGAGCATCGTTTCTTATTTATAATAAGCTGATTCGTAACGCTTTTTTGTGCCAGTCTAATTTTAAACGGACACCTACCTATATTATATCACTCGTTTCATTCGCTTCCTGTATCAGCTTGATAGGTCTAGGTAGGTGTGGACTACCTAATCGAATCTGTACTATGGTGCAACGATTATCGTGTTAACCTCGTTGCAAAGCCTGCATTGAATCCAATCGACAAAATACTCGACACTCCACGAGCAACTGGAGGCTGACCAGAAAACGTCAGATTGCCACTATGGCGGCATACCAACCACAGATAAGTCAAGTCTTACAACTGTATTCTAGCGCAACGTAATTAACGCTGTATTGAGTTACCTTGTTTTATCACGTTGGCCACTAAAGCCTACTGCTGATCGTTTCGTTTAAAGGTGGAACGAACCATTTAGACCATCGCATCAAATTTTACGTCGTGTGGAGCTACAGGCACTTAATTACCTTTACGGTATAGCACACGCCCTGGCCAAGTATTTCGTTGTCCTGATGTAACCAATTCCTTGACGAAGAGGAGCCGCCGCCGCCTCCTCCTGCTGCTGCTGCTGCCGTTGTTGTTGTTGATCCAGAAACATTTGTTGCACCGAGGGCGCCGGTGGCTCCTCCTAGACATCCTGTCCCTGCTGAGGTTCCAGACGCGTTGTCGAGAATGTTCGATGAATTCGACGGCGGCGCCATTCTACACTTTCTACTGGCAGCGGAAATTAGTCGAGAAGAGGCGTTTCGCGCTGAACTAATGGTCGAAAAAGACGTAGTTGTACTGGAAGTGATTTGTGCTCGTTGTTGCACGGGATGGAACTGATCCTGGTTTCGGATGGTATTCACCCTACAGGAACTGCTTTGAGTCGGAAGAAATCGACCGGCCTTAGCAAGAGGAACTTCACCGGAAAATGCTGCCGGTCGCCTTTGGTTGACGGAGCACACTTCGTTAATTCCAAAGGCCTCGTTATTCCCGTTGATCGGTGATACGGCAAAGGACGCTAACCTATTATCTGCGCTTGTTTGGTCGCCAACCATTCCTGAATAGGTATCTGCATCTTGGATTATAGTGGTCCCACCAACGACGATGCGTATGGGAAGACGCGCACTAGAACTGGCTGTAAATGGTACATTGCCTGAAAATTAAATAAATACAAATTTTACGTTGTCAGTTTATGCAGACAAGATCAACAATGAGCGGACGGTTTTCAATTGTGTTGACGTCCAGAATCATGAAGGTTAACGTTTTTGGTCATGTATCGCCTGATCACTGCAAAGAAGTGTTGATAGCGCCTTTTTTGCAACCCGGTTTGCGTCGAAGTATTGTACTATGGGAAGAATTTCTTACGTCGAAACACATAATCACCAGGGGCTTGACACCGATCAACTGTGTCGGCGACCATTGCAAACTGCTTCGATATGGGTAATTTTAACGAGTTGAGGGATCATCAGGATACTCAACGAAATTAGCAATCAGGTTAATTTATAAATTTACTGTGGCAATGAGTTGTTGTCACCTATCGATATCTTAAGTTTTATCAAGGTGTACATAGAATACTAAGCAAGCAAACACTGATAGTTTTAAAGGCCGAATTGCCGAACGCTTGTAGGACGGTCAACCTGACGCAGGCTGTAATCACTAGAAAATAGGCTTGTATCTCAAAACATTTTTCACGTGTACAAAAAATTGTGAGGCGTTTAATAGAATAAACAAATAATTTTCTGATTTCGAGTTTGACGTACACGCTTGCGTGATCATTGATTCTACGCCGCACTTGCGAAGAAGATATAATTTGCGAAATTAATAGATATATAGCTGGTTATATGCACTCGATACAGTGGGTGGATGATACTAAGAGACAGCATATCGTTCGGGAAACAAAACTAGAAAAACTAAGGAAGTGATTTGACGATAACGGAAATCAATCCGTATAATAGTAATAATAACAACGGTATTTTATTTAGATTCTAGCAATAGACTAACGTTTATGAAATGTTTCATTTATTCGACCAGTTCCTTTATTCCGTCTCGACAGGAAGGTTTATGTCTGGTGGTAACGAAGGGTCAACACTAGAGACACTGTTCTTTGTTAATTGTACCGCTTTTCATAGCCAGTGATTGGGAAAGCGATAATTCACGGGTGCAAAGTTCGGAAAATACTGTAACTCCAAGAGAACCTTTCATGCAACTGTTTGCCGTTGGAGGTTGTTTTAACCCCCTTTCCTTTGCATGGGTGACATTGTCGTTGACTCGACCTCGTCTCTCAAGCGTTTCCTGTCGGATAAGCGCGACGTAATTGAGTTACTTGTCGAGCGTCTGCTTATTCTCATGCACTTTCTAACGAATAGGGCAATGCACAAGAGAATAACCTTTCCAATATTAGATATTACAGAAGTAGACTAACATGAAGAGCCAACGGACAAAAAATATGTTTCGTGAATATGAAACCGCCGAATATTTTTTGAAAAACTTAACACTACTGACAACCGCGTAACATTGATATTTTGAAGCTCTGTTAGTAACTGTACATACACAGCCCCTGACCGTGTGCTTTGGGCTTACTAAACTTTATAGATAGGTCTTAAATAGAGGAGCGACGTAGCGCTCACACGAGCCTCGTGAAAGCCAACCAGTTTTATAAATATCTTGCGACTTACGCGGCTGAAGATGTAGATGGTGGCGATGCTGAGGTAGGTGCACTGGTCCTTTGAAAACAGAACTGCTGTCATGAGTTTTTTCATTACATTCATTTGGCAATTGCTGGAACTTCTGTGAATACTGAAGTTTCTGCGATCGCTGCGTTACCTCAAGGCAATCTGATACACTCTCTTGGACAACGGACAAACGCTGTCCTGGTACAGGTGGAGCCCAGCAAAGTGGAGCACCGTCCACAGGAACGCGTATGACCTGTGTCCTTCCGCCCATCTTGATCTCCTTTAGTTGGTTGTCCTTGCCTTTGACTTCATTTGTATTTGTGTCTCTGACGCTGTTACTGCCACTGCCGCCGGTACTCTTGACTGCAATCGTTTTGTCGAGGCCAGCAGGTGACCATCGCTCCGTTGTGTCTATGGGAGCTAAGCGCGCAACGAGTTCGCGTGATTTTTTATCCCGTTTCGGACAGGGAACAGTTGGACGTGGTGGTGGAATTACCTGCTGAGCTCCCGGAGTTCCCGATAACGCACCAGGTAAATGTGCTCCAGTCGACACTCGGATGTACCTTTCTTCGTCACGTTGGCGTCGATTCAGTTGTGAGTCGCTGAATGAATTTTTGAGCAGTGTAGCCTCGAGATGTTTAACATATTTATGATTCGGTGGCCTCTTCAGCTCCGGCGTGAAACCGGCAGTGGAGCCAGGAGCCGAATGAGTTCCCGCAAGAGAACCCCCAAGTGGTGGGGCTGGAGGACTCAATAGATTAGATAGGTTTGCAGACAGTGTGCCTGTCGATCCTCCTAAATGACCGCCCAGATTTGCCACAGTTGAGCCACCGTATACCAGTTGAAGATGCTGCTCGCTTCTACTTGATCCCTCTGCTCCAGTGGAAGACACAGACAATGGCGACAATCTGTTTAGATCTGCCGGGGAGACACGGTTTTGATTGACCGGAAAAAGACTCGTAGTGGAAGAGAGTGGAGAGCTTCTTTGTGCTGACAAGGACCTCTGCTGTAAAGCTGTTGTTGAGGTAGTTCCAACTCGAGAAAAACAACTTTCATCTTCGACTGAGCTTACGGGAAGTTCTCCTTGAACACCGCGCAAACTGTTTTCTTCTTCAGCACTGAGATCATCTGGGGGTTCATCCAGCGAGCGATATGCCGACGAATATTGAAAGCAGCGGAACATATTGAAAGGAGGATAGAGAATTCTCTACAAGCTCAGTTGCTAGTACTACTGTGTTGAACTCTGACCACGACTAATAATTACAATTGCCAAAATTTACGTAGCCACATTATTAATAAACTCGTTTTGTCGCGCTTTTGGGACTATATAGTAGATAGTAGTTGTATTCGAAAGTCACCACGTCCTCTGTGAACTTGTCCATTTGCAGTAATTGGCTTAAATAGCGCAAAAAAGCACTGCTTTTACATTTTGAATCATGAAATAACACACTAAAACACATCTACACCCGGAAACACGTTTACGAATATCCGTTGGTCCAGTTTTGTCTTCATTGGTCGTTTAATGCTAGGCTTTAGTCGAAGTAATTGGCTATTATTATACTGCATTGAAGAATGCCCTTAAGTAACAGAAGTTTGCTTTATTTCATGGCAAAGGCGTCGTCTTCTGAAGATGTAAGTTCATTGTTATAAGGATATGGACTTGAGATGAGGACAATTTAGCGAGAAACGCATTCTGCGCAGGGCTGCCTCACCATCGCCATCAGCTGAATTTCTACCAGCTGAAGCGAAATAAAGAGCGCTCAAAATGCCCCTGTGCAACAGTAAGCACCACTAAACTTGTTGTGTTAGTCGCGATTCCATAGAACAAAGCACGGGCGGTTATTGTTTCTTCTATTGGATGAATGCAACTGCAATGCGATAAATACGAAGTGGCTTCGTTCGCTTTTAGCATCCAATTATCAGCAGCAGTAGGCTGTAATCTGAGGGGGTAGCGTATCGGCCGAATCATCGGCGCTAAGGGACAATACTTTGCTCTGACTACTGATGGTTGTTATGTTAACTCCCCTAACAAGTCGATAATGGGAGTGACGTGAGGTGAGAAAATGGGTTGTCCAGAGGACAAAAAGGCCGCCAGCAGCACTACCGTCACCGACAGTAGATCGACAAGTCAATGACTGACTGGTTTACGAATAGATAAGAGTGGTTACGGGATAAAGTTGTGCTTGTTTCAGTTGTTAAGCGCACAACGACGACGACAACAACAACAACGATGGTGCTGCTGCCGCCGCTGCTGCTGTCACTCACGGCAACGACGACAACGACGATAAGCACAATGACGACAGTGACGACGTCAAACAGCGAATGTAAACGGATGAGTAAGACGATGTTGGGTGGGTAACCCTTCTGGTGTTGCTATTAAGCTTGATTTAGGTTTGTCTTCTCGCTGCGCGGTTTTGTGTTGTGGTTACCCTATCGACAGATGATCACCGATGGCTATTGTAATTTTCCTTGTCGCTTTTTACTGCCGTGCTCGATTCAGTCGTTGCTCGAATGCCACAATAAGAATGCTTACGGTACGACACGTTAAATCACTGTATCTAGCACTACTCTGTTCGCGACTGTGATCTATGAGTAGCAGCGTACCATGATCGACATGGTTGTCGTAGTGATCAAGGTGTCTGGTAGAAATGCCAACGACGACACCAGTCAGAAGACCACGCACGAGTGAGCCAGTCATTCAGCTTAGTTAAGTCGGCTCAGGCCGTCAGTGAGCACCAGCTGCAGCGGCAAGCAAACAACAACCCACGAAATCGGACCGGCGGCGGCAGCAGCAACTGCCTCTCGCGATGATTGTGTTGCCCTTGTTGGACTGTTGCGTCTTTTGCCGCTTTCAGCCTTACTGTGGCTGGTACGGCCGGTGCTGCAGCATGTAAATACAAACGCTGAGCAGTTGTATTGAACGACTATTAGGTCGTTGGACAGCAGCTGCAACAGTTCAGTCGTTACCCGCCATTTATTATCTCCAACACAAGCGGCGGTAACAGCTGTGCTGCTAGTAGTTAGAGGCGTCGTCAGAGACTTGATTCCGGTGGCCCTGTGGTCCGACTGACATGATACCTCAAATCTGGCGGCAATGACGGCAACCAGCGTGTGCTGCGTAAGCAGGCACAGCAATAAGAGTGACGGATGCGGGTGCTGTGCGTTCGAGCAGTGACTGCTCTCTGGTGTAAAGTGAATAAGCGGTACAGTACTGCAATCTTATACTACACCAGTTCCATTGACTACTGTGGTCAGTGGAACTCCAGCAGCCTGTCAGCGGTCTATCAGGAGTACGTGGCTGAATAGAATTAGTCGCTGCCGTAGTTGTCCGGTAGTTGTACGAGTAAAGTAAACCGTACAAGACTTTAGTACAACGTAGAATGCAGTACTTGCTCTACACCAGCAAAGCGATTACAATAAGAAGAACGGGACGGCGTGAAGTGAGGCCAGGTTAAACCGGGTAGTAGCAGAAGGTTAGGTCCAGCCGTGTGGTCGTGGTGACGTAGTCCTCAGCTTGTTGTTTTGTCTCCGGCGAGTATCAGCTAACCTGATTACCGGTACAGACTCTTTGTGCGATTATCTGTGTGTCTCATTGACTGGCAAAGGAAATCAGACTAGACCTCACCAGCAGCGTACTGCCATCAGACGACACTCGATGGCAAGTAGGGTAGAATAGAGCCAATTGAAGAGAAGAAGACCGGCAGCAGTGGCCGATATTCATAGCTGCTACCAGTCCTTACGATGGTGGCGGAGACGGCAGCTACTGCGTGTTCACTGATTGAATGACTCTGCTGCTAGAGACTACAGCAGTCGCGTAGTCACGCCGAGTAGAGCTGTCTGTGGCCTGCAGCCCGCGCTCTGTGATGATGATGGTGACGGTGACGCGCATCAGCACCACCCAGCGCCGATCAGCGAGCTTCCGTTCTTTCCCACACTAACTGCTGTAGTACTTGTAACCATAGTGGTGGTAGTGAAAGCCTAAGTGATTGAACTCGACTTCCTTAACCGCAGAAACAGCAGCATCAGCCATTAAATCGATGTCGAACCAGCAGCTGCCATTTGGGGTACACACTTATTTGTCTTGGTATTTAGAACCCGCTATAGAGGCGGACATTCGCCCCAAATTGAAATAAAGTTACGAGTCTACTCTTCTGTATTTAGTGCGAATGTCATTAAAGTTCTAAATACAGATCTATTGACGTATTTCGTAAAGTAATTCGAATGTTGTTATTACAGCGAAGTCGGGTAACTACGTTTCAAAGACTCTTTGGAGCTCGCACAGCACATCCAGAAGGATCCAGATGCGATTTTACGGGAACCACTTGGTAGAATTTAGATGATTCATAGGAGGCACATAGTCTCTGTAGTACCGTCATTCCCTTCATCATCGTCGTTATCAGCAGCAGGAGAATCACTGGCAAAGACTGTAAAAACAAGATCGTGACGTGCGGAATCTTTTATCAAACGATTACTATCATATGACCATTGATTGAGTCAAGAATACATACTACCCGTTACGGCTTATGGATTATATTTTCCAGTACTTGAATGGTATGGATTGGTTCGTCTGACAATGAAATCATTTATTCGCAAACGGTTTAGTTTATTTCTTATATAAAATTGCTTAATATTTAACTGGCCCATTGACGAGCGTCGATATTGCATCCTCGAAAAGGTTCACCATCGAAAGCTTAAAACTTCGAGAGCGTGAATGTGATGAATTAGCAAAAAGCCCAAACGTATTTCTCAGCATGTCACAAATCACAATATATTTTAATGGTATCGTGCAGGATAAGTTATCTCATAAACTCTCACTATTCGTAATGCTTGTGTCTCTTTGGGTTGCTTCGGAAGCAGCATATCCGTTTATCTGTTTACTCGCTTTAGTTGCTATCTTGCAATGTCCGTGCAAATCAGAAAAATTCAAATATCGTACATTGTAAAGTGTCAGTGGTAGCACAGTTCAGATGACAACAATAGTCTTTGAGTCTGGACCTTGACGTATTGTCATTGCAATACGGGCGATGCACGACACTAAAGAATTTTCAGAATTTTAAAAATGTCCTCAACTGTCAATTTCTATTTGTTGTAATTTACTCCTTCTTGGTCGACGAATCGCTCGGGTTTCACTGCCATTCATTATATTATTATTATCAGAGCTATCACAGTTGCTTGTTGACGTCCATCTGTTTTTCAGGCTGACATGCCACATGCCTATGAATGGTTCATGGTCGATAGTACTTCAAACGGAATCTTATTATTGCATTTGTTTATGATACCGCTCCGAGAGTTGTTGCTCTTTCATATCATCATTTATTGAAAGCCCGTAAGTTCTGTAGCGTACGTCGGCCAACATAAGTGCTTACGCTTGAAAGCCGGTACTTCGGTTACGTAGTCTCCCTTTAACGACGTGAGTGTTAGCATCGGCCAGCTCCACGACAGAGTTCGTGGCATCCAGTTCGTCCGCTACAGCCGCCACTGAAAGGATCCTCTTCCTCTTTTCCCAGCTCTCCCCTTTCCCTTTTTCTCATCTTCCTCTCTTTTTTTTACCTTTACATTTACCCCATCATCCGGTAACCCTCATACCTATCCCTTTCTCGATGTTTCTGAAGTACTTTTCCGTCCACCCCGCTACCTTGCTCCCTTGTGAACATCGCTAACTTGAGCCCCCCATATATCCCTCTCATTTCCTCTTTCCCATTTGATTTCTAGAAAGAATCTATTATTTTCTATCCGCTGTTGCCCTTTAAGTTGCTAGCCCCATTATCGATAACATCCCTTTCCATAGGATTCCCTCTCTCATACAGCATCACAAGTGTCCTTTGCTACGTTTAATTTGCCTATTTGTCGAAGGTTTTCTGCCTCGTATTTTCTTCGTGTATCTATCTAGCACGATCTGTTTAGTTCCCTTTTTAGAACCTTCCCCATAACAGCTGTTATGGAAAATACGCACACTTCGTTTACTCGTCGAAATTGCACTTCGTTGAGTACTGTTTATTTCAGCTCTTTACGTCAGAGGTTCTTTTCCTTTCACTATCTCCTATACTGGAATTTCGAAGTCACTTTCTCGTACTAAAAAATTTGAGTGGTTCTGGTACTTATCTCTATCCGCTCGTCATTGTTTCATTGTTCCAGCAGTAGGTTGTTTTATAATTAAAGGCACAAAATCATATATGTGCGCACATTGAATCCACATGAAGATTTGTTATACCAGTCGATATAGCGCCTCTCGAGTTCGCTATATTCATGTCATGTAAACGCCGACCTCACATCAACGACGAAGGATCTCAGAACCAATAACACGGATTACAAGTCTACTTGCCACCTACTTATTTAATATGAATTTACAGCTTCAGGGGTCTACTTACCGCAATGGCAAGCCGGGTCTCCTCCGCCACAAACGATCTCCATCTTCACATAAACGCAGAGTCATGAACATAGTTAAATAGCATATATTCGCTATAAGGAAGCAGTTCCAAATCTAATATATATGATGATTTGAACATTTGGGCATCCTCTATTTTCAGACCTATATGATTCCCTTTAGATATTGAGAAAATTGTGTTCGTGTCTAGCAAGTCGTGCTTCCCAGTGTTTAGCATTGGCGGATGTTTTCCTACATAACAATGCAGAACACTTACCAAACTTAATGGCCTAGTCAGCACATTTTCATGTGTGCCATGAAATGTTTTCATAACTCTATCAACGACTTGGTCAGCGATCATCTTGCTTATTTTTCTCATTTTAATACAACCGTAATTCAAATAAATTTTCACAACTATTGATAACAATTGGTGGCATGAGGATGGTAAAATGTTCTCAAACTGCTTGAAAAATTACAACTTAAAATGTGGACAATTTTCTAGATAGAAACATCGTGTTAGAAGGGAACAGATGCTGTCTTGTCCGCAGTCGAGACAAACGTACTCAAACCAAAAGGATGTCATATTTTACAGTAGAGTATGCAATTGTCAGAGTGCATAGCAAATAGACAGTATATACTTAAAAAAATCTGTAAAAGATAAATAAATAAAAAGCAAGTAACAGACCTTATCGTACTTGACATCATTAGATGAGAAAACTCGCAACGCTTTGGTATCGTTTATTTATACGGTTACTTATGGTTTCTACCTAATTATGTATTTCAATTGGACTCAGGACAGCTACTAAATGCTGATTATTGATTACTTGTTACAAACGTTTCTCATGAGATTTTGAATAATTAAGGTATTTCATGCGGTCACTTCTTCCGGGTTCTCCGGAAGCTTCAAGAGGCGAATGTGGTATGGGAACAAGGCGGCGCAACTATCAAATATAACAAATGACGATTTTCAGAGTTGGGGTTTGCGGCTCCACACGGATACACTAGTGTTTGATCAGGAGTCAAACGACGCACGTCTCCCTGGAACGTTGCCTTATCACAGTCGAAATATCTCGGCCATGTCTTAGCTTCTGCGTAGTTCCAGGGCATGGTTAGTCTCTGTCGGCACTAGCATAAACAACTTCAATCGAGCGAATGTCGATTAAGTGTACGGTTGAATGAGCCACTATTCATTACTCTCTATAATTCATCTGCGTAAGTATGCTGCGATAGACGGTTGTACAATAAAATCATAAGATCAATAAAATATTTCTAAA
This sequence comes from Varroa jacobsoni, assembly GCF_002532875.2. Classification (NCBI taxonomy): domain Eukaryota; kingdom Metazoa; phylum Arthropoda; class Arachnida; order Mesostigmata; family Varroidae; genus Varroa; species Varroa jacobsoni. The sequence continues at coordinate 443,481 of NW_019213699.1, forward strand.
ATCAGAAACTCCAAAGGCCATAGATGACTATTTCCTAGAGATTGTAAGTTCCAAAAGAACTGGCACTATATCTTCTTTGCTTAAATGATAGGGAGCTAGTTTTTATCTTAACACAACAGGATTATACAAACTTGAACAAACTATCTATGTCAGCTTTTTTGGCCCCGACATTGCCATTATATGTCTAATATCACTTTTATCAACCTACAAGATACAACACAGGATGTAATTTACTCCAGCACTATCAAAACCCCATTGATTTAACCACTTTCTTATTTGGCTGTTTGTTTAAAAGGCCCTTTCTGGTTTCTAGGACTCTAACACATCTGATTAGCCTGTTGTACTGAGTAATCGAGGTCGAACATTTTTTGCTGATTAATATGAACTTTACTAATAGAGCCTAACTGCTGCCTACCAGAACAATTAATGTTTTGAGTTTTTCGTCTAGTACCGGCGTTAGGCATTGCGCTGAGCTGCTGGCTCTCAACACGAAAGAAAATGAGTCTGCGTCTTGTTTCAAATCTAGATCACCGCGTTAACACAGTATTTAAAAAACCTCATCATAGAAATCTGACTTCGTGATGCCCTACGATGAGTAGAAAGAAGCAAAAATCTTAAATATGCTTCAACATGTTCTTAAATCTTGTCACATAGGGTCTCAACATTCTGTGTATTTTCATCGACTCCCCGAAGTAGGTAGGTCTAGTTTTTCACATTATATATTATTCACAATTGAGCAATAAATTTGACACTAAGAATCTTTTCCCGATTTCATCTTAAAAAAGTTCGTATAGTAATTATTAGCAGTATCTTTGCGACTGGCAGAGATAACCTGCGGGTCCATCTTGGCAGTCACGCTGCATTCTATTGAGCAACAGTTAGCTTCAGGTACCCCGCCCACACTCTTTTATGTCGTAACCTCTCTAGTCATTAAACCGTTCGTTATTCCCCACTGTAATTCCCCTACGTATATTCCACTGTAATTATCCCTAACATTTATATGTTCAAAAGGTATACTTGTTACCCGACAGAATACCATGATAATGCATATCTGCGGGGTTTTCCATTATTGTAAGCTTTCGTCCATCTTTACTATTGCTTACATAGCAATTCTAGCCTGTTGCTTTTCCGTCCTGTTTTGTTTCGACTAGACATACACGTCTACATCACCATTACCGCCATCATTATCGTCATCAGTAGTAGCAGCAGCAATGGAACGTCACCAACAAAGCCGCATCGTTCTCCCTGCCACAACAGCTCTACCACGGGCTACTATATCTGTTACGATTCTACTACGCTAAGGCGTGCTTCTCAATGGGGCTATTTCTGGCCATTCATTCTCCCCTCTCTCGTTGTTATTCGACTTGGTTAATACTTTGGTTTCACCCGTCGCCGTCATCATTTTCTTTCCCCTTCATGTTAGTTCGCCTTTTGCTCGAGACTCGCCGTAATCTCTCCACCGCAACTGTTCTCCTGCAACGTCCTATGCCTTCGCTGCACCTGCTGTATCTACATGTACATCTACATACGTTCAATTTTTTTACTCCCCTTTTTCACGCTTCGGCATGACATCGTCACAAACGTCGTGATAGAGTTTTGCTGCATTGTTTCAAACCCACAATACCACACAATAAAGTCTCTTTTAGGCATAGCAGTTTTTCAACTGGTTCTCCCCTCCTTAGCTGCTTATGCAGTCTCGTTCATTGCCCTTTCTCTTCGACCCTATTTCCCGTTCCCATCGTCCCTTTCTTTCGTCTCTCCTTTCCCTTCGGCCCCTTTCTATGCGCTGTACTGTTCTCCTCAACTAGAAACTATCAGGGCCTCTACCCTCTCTTCTTTCAGGCTCTCCATTATCGGCCATTTCTATGGACTTTTTTTGTTTTTCACACTCGCCCTCTGTCCTTTTTTCTGACGTCACCACGATGCTGACGTCAGTTATAAGAAAAAAGGAAGAGATGTCACTTTTTCGTCGCGGTCACTTTTATCATTCCACTGTATTTTGTAATAAAAAATATAATCGGTACTTTACCGTCGAGAAATTTTCATATTGCATCGGTTTAGTCGAATTTTAAACAAACGGCGCTAAGACGTCACCTTTAAACTACGGAAATAGTTTCTAGTTAAATACGGTACCATGTTCACCTATTTCGGAACCTATATGAAAATATATACGCCAGACTGTTCGTTTTTATCAAGCATTACCTGGCGTTATGTTTAATGTGCCGAACCGGAGGATCGAGATAGGAGTAACGCACTTTAGTGCTACATATATTCGTATACTCAAAAATTTCAAACAACCTTGTAAAAAATGTACAAAATCAATAGGTTTTAACAAAGAACTTCTCTGTCCGCTATAATTTTGCTCTATCGCAAATAGTTTTCTAATGCTGACTGGCATCCAAATAAAGTATTCAATTTGTATGGGAACCCTCAGTTTTCTAGTCCGAAAACGTCACAGTAGATAATGTATCATATTGTCGATTAAATACATTGAATCGAAACCATATAAAATGTTTTGTATCCCAAATGATTGCCTTTTTCTTATTCAAGTGTTCTACGGTATCAATCCAAAGCCCGTTCTTTGTTCCAGACGACAGTTGCGAGTGAAGAATAACATTTTATGTTGATTTGGCGATGATAACTCTCTAAAGGAGCCACTTCCTATATTTTACAACGGAAACGATTCCTAGAAAAGATTAAATAAGAAACCAAAAAAGACTAAAAAAATAGGAACAACTTTCAGCTAGTTAATAAATCCTGTATAGCTGCCTTCTTGTACTTGGTGAGACTCAAATTATCATCCATAAACTTAATCGTAGGTCGTCCATGCCATTACATTGACGCAGAATTATGATTATACCTATGGCATGCTTAATTACTTAAGTGTACCTAACTATGCTTCTTCAGCCGGGGACATAGCCATCCAAACCACCAAGAAAACAGAGGTATTAGGACATTTCAGTCAAGTACTGTCCGAAATGATGATCCATTAGCTGCAGTACACACGCAGTCATTTAGTAAACATTTTTTTCTCATATTTATCCGTATCTCGAGATCCTTTTCACAAAATTGTTGCATTTGGTATTTGTAATAGGACCATGGCCTAGTATAAGCTATGCACTCTAGCTTTGCAAATATTTACAAACAGCTTTTGGTATTTCTAAAACTAAATAGGAGTGCTAAACAACATCAAGAATAGTGGAGCTAATAAAACCCGAAAAGGTTTTACCTACCTTATGAAAATAAGAAGCATCTGCAGTGGTATTATAATTTCGTATGGTTGATGAAACACTGCAACGTAGACAAGAGCCGGAAAGCCCGAACAAAACTGAAATAAATGTCCAGATTTTTAGCGAAAACTAAAAAAAAATACCTTCAACTAGTAGGTAGAATAGAATGGAAAAAGTGTGTAACTCACTGCCCTTCTCACTTGGTGCCCCTAAAATTATAACATTTAGTTATGCACGATTTTGAAGTCACAAACTGCCAATCTACTATACTGTTCAAACAGAGTCTGTTCCAGTATGTGTCTGTTTTCTTGACCCAAATCGCCTTTCTCTTGCATATAGTACTCGATTTGAACTTTTTTCTGAGCCACTATACTTTCGTCTTGCGTTGGACTGCGCGTGATATTAAACTGATTGGAGGAATATCCTTTTCCGGATTGTAGTTTCTTTTCCCATAGAGCTAATTTGAGAAACTTGACTATTTTCTGTGATTGCTTCTGAAAATTTCTTGAAGGTTTGTATTTCGAGATTGTTTTTTTTTATTTCGAAGTTTTGCTGACAACATTACAGTGTATAGGATAGAATTTTCAATTTTTTATTTCGAAGCTTTGCTGACAACATTACACTGTATAGGATAGAATTTTCAATTTTTCACATTCCTGCGTTTAGAAGTAGTTGTGGTAACCTTTGCTTAAGTTGTCAGAAATAAATGAGATATGTGGATGCGGATTAATTTGAATAGAAAAAGTTGAAAAAATTTTATAACGTACCGAAATCATTACTAGAAAAACATTTTAACCGGAAGGCGGAGCAACTGCGTCGAAAAGTTAGCTATAATTCGGTGATGTACCCATAAAGCGCACCTCTGTTGTTTGAGTCTCAGTTTTCCGCTTCCAAGTAACTCTCACCGGGTTCAATGCAAGTATGCCACAGATCTTTCTGATTTCAACACAGTCGAAGCACCCCATAATTGGCTCGAAATTTTATATTGGGAAGAAATTAGCACTTTCTAGCATTACGGATTCATCGTTTCAGTTATGATTTTCGCCGCAATGGTTGGAAACTACTGAATTCTGTCAGGAATGACAAATGGTAATAAATGCAACAGGACATAAGGATTAGCCGGGAGAGCGGGGATAACAGTAACGGGATGGATATTTAAGGTTAGATAAACTTTCAAATTAGTGCAACATGCACGGCTTGAACCTAATTTATGATAAAATGTGGTTAGGTTCACTATGAATAGTTTTATGTCAAGGTTACTTATTTATTCTAGTAAGATACATATTACATTGTGACGGCTTGATGACAATGAGAAGTCGGGGCAATTGGGGTAAAAGGAATAAGGAGGTGGCTGAAATATTTCAATAAAACAACGGGATCACTGGCACAAGGTAATTGTAGAAGAGATTCAGCTTTTGTTGGACGTAAGCAACCACTCGAATAAGGTAATAGAATATTTGTGTAGGGGTGACTGAAGCAAGGTACCATATCCAATAAACCAGGGAAATATAATTGCTGTTACAACGGGATAACGTAATTGCTTCTCTAGAATTTTACGAGAATCGCGGATGATGTAGATGTAAGAACTACGGAATGGGGCAGAGATGTCCAGACAGTTCAAAGAAATTATTTAACATTTGGGAAGTGTTTATTTCATATCTGTTAATTTAGCAACATATACGTAGATTGCATACTGTATCGTGAGAACATAGAGTGAAATGAGGATGCCCTTTGTTGCGAATGTGTCGCAACAGAATAACGCAAGCTATACAGGCTTACATTAAGCTGGGTGTGAAGTCGCCAACGGATCTAATTAGTTGAATGAATCAACGGAAAAACGGGGGCGGAAAAACAAAACCCTCGGCTTGATACGCGTAGCGACAACTTTAAAGACAAATAAAAGCTATTGTTTCTGCCCTATTATTTTGTCAACTATTCCTATTGAATATTCTGTCCTTGGCCATATCAGTGCAGCGAGAACAAATACGCAAATTCTCACGATTCTTCTGTCTATCATTCGTTCTGTTTTACTATGACATTTCCATGGTGGAAGTCGTTTTAACGTGTTTTAGCAGCATAAAATACGGTTTGAAGCTCTCACAATAATCTTTTTTCCAGAGCTATTACTATTTATAATTATTCCGAAGCGCATTGGTCATTCCACCTAGAAAACTAGAGAATAAGAACAGAACGATTACGATAAATCTGAAAACTATAGTTTACTTCAGAACGTTTACTTTTAAAACTTTTTTACAATTTCCCAAACCGGGAAAGCCATTGACAAGATACAGTCCGCAAAATAAACACTAAACTTTTTCGTTATAAAATAGCATTGAGAGGGACGTCTGAGTCTTGTTAAGGGCATCGAATATTAATTCCAGCTATTTTCTGTTTTTTTCTCTCTCTCTCTCTAAATCAGAATTTTTTGTTTTTCAAGTTCCCAAAAAAATTCATTTAGTAGCAACTAAGGGGTAAGTAGCATTAGCAAATGTAGTCATTAGTTACAAACCAGGTTATACGGGCTCGTAACAAACTGGATAGACCAAGCAATGAAAAATATGTAGACAATACCAAACATTTACATAGGATTTTATCAAAGAACAGTATATTTCACTTCTAGGTCAGCAAGATGTCTATCCATGCTAGTCACGTGCTTGCCGAAATTAATAAACAAAAAGCTCTACATGGCAACGGCCTCTTAGATCTAAATGACACTACAGTGGTGTAATCTCATTCCGAAAGACGAGTTTCTATGTTACCGATTCGTCTAAGACACTACCCTGTGGTTGTTCGTTTCACTGATTGCTTTACAATCTCACTGCAAAGCAAACTCGTTTGAAAAGTAATACTATGAAACAGACTTCTTTATTCAAGAAAATAAATAATATTTGAGCTTTAGTCAAAACTAATTTCATCGACAATAGTCAAGATTACCACTCCGCATTACGTCGGGAAACATTTCGTAAAAGAAAATGTCCACGTTGCCACCATTCAGTCCCTCAATTTGTCTCAACTAAATTAATAGTAACAGCCTATGTAGCGTGAATTATACGATAATACACGAGAGCTTTCAGAGGACTATAGTGACCAATACTTAGAGTATCTCCAGGTGGCTATTTGTTTCACCTCAACTGTCGTATTTACGTGTAACAAGAGTAAGAAGAATCATATTGATGAAAATAATAGTAAAATAATATGAAATACATTTAGAGCTTCTTAATACTCATCCATACGTATATTTTTTAATTACTTACGTCCCTCGAGAAACGTTTTTCGGAGACAAAGATGAATTGTTTTCAATCAAAAAATATATTATATGTCTGTTGATTATAAACCATTGTGTCTTCCGCAATAATGTCCTACAACGATGATGCTCGGTCCTTAAAAGCTATGTATTGAAGTATGCAATATGCAAATTCATTAAATACCGAAATGGCATCAAATAATACACATTTCACACATGGACAGTGGATGCTGTATTTAAGGAACATCCTAGATCAGCTTTGATTTGCGCATTTGGAAGTTTCGCATAATCCGTACTCACAATGTCAGTCATAGCTGTGAAATTTTGGCGAGATTACACTGCATGTACGTCTTACGCGCAGCAGTTTGTACTGCATATGCGATTCAAGATCAGTCTGGAAGACTCGAAGCAACCCTCTAAATTGTGTAATTGCAAAGGCAAAATATAAAACGTCGTTTATAGGGTGGCTCAATGGTAATTCTGTCCGACGACCCTATTAGGATACTTAATACCAAACATTTTCGGTTTCGTGCGGCTCAGATTTTCACAGGCTCTTGGCAGAGAAAGCATAGCCATTAATAATATATTAAACATACACATAAACCAATGGACTCCTGTGGTTACGTCGTAGAATCTATGTCTTTCAGCTAGACGGTGCAACGGCATTTCATTTGATACTAGACTAGTGTTATGATTATTTACACTTTCATACTATCATTAGATGAAACCATTCTAAATGCATTGAATTTTTTAGCATGATTCATATTTTTTAGCACAAAAAATTAAGCTCGATCTAAGATGGTGTGGAATTATTTTTCTCTATCCATTCTAACATTCCAGACCAGACCAATTTCAGTATACGTTTCCTCCTACTATTGTTTTTTGTACCGGTTTAAAGGACACGCCATCCATTAAGCAAACTGACACGCCAAGCTGAGAAACTACCTTCGTAAGGAATGAACTATGTATTCCAGTATTAACGCTCCGTTTTACAAAAATGGTCAAATGACGCCGCATGCACTCACAGGTTATTACTCACCTATTCACAAGTATTTGCCAAATTTTGCCAACAAGCTTGAGCACTTAAACATTACTGCATAATATATATTAGTTTGTTAACTGTTGTAATAGTCATCGTATATCACTTAAACACGGCACAAGAGCACAGAGTCAACGTATCAGAACAAATGAGTGGCGATTCCCTTATTTTCCTGGAAAACCATTAAACAGCAGTTAAACCTATATGATTTGCTTTAACTGGACAAGGCTGACAAATCCTAATTATTGAAAACCATCTGAGAGGAAGAGAGAGGTGTACAGCTAATGTGTTTATTTGCGTCGAGAAGCAGACCGTGAATGATTCAAGTGGCGCCATATTTAAACGTAAATTGAGGTTTCTTGTGGTAAATTGAAATACACATTCGTCACAGTTCCGTACTAGTAGATACCAGCCGTTGGATGGGATGTTTTGCGGTTTTAATACCGAACTAAGATACGAAACCGTTAACGAGCTCAAACTATATAAGCACATTTTGTGCGCCCGGTACTTAAGCTATTAGACATTACTTCAGACCGCTGCCTCTTACTACGAAAAAAAATGTGTTCCCGCACGAATTCGAACCTATACTATCACCCGTCTCTAAATTCAACAGACAAATACGTTACCCACTGCGTTATCACAGGGACAATAAATACTGTGAGCAGGTTCAGTTGTAAATTAGAAGAAGTCGCAGGGGGTAAGGGAAGAAGCAAGAAACTACAAAGCCGATACAGTTAGGCAAGGGACGGGCGGTAGCGCTGCTTCCGCTGCGTTTTATACACTCACATCCTAAAACTGTCCTAATGAGGTACAAAAAAATAGTACATGACATTTTTTATCGTTTCTTACTCATTCACACGTAAGTTTTTTTCTAATTTTGTTTCATCAAGGGGCAAGATATAACAAGTGTAACTTAAGGTGTGACAAAAGTCGACTTGATCCTCGGACGTCGATCAAGCATCGTCTCAGACTACTGCGCAGAATCGAATGCGGATAGCTATGCCAACAATTTCTTTTTTGCTTTTTAGTTGCTCTTCGATATGGTGTGATATATATGAAGTGTTGGTTTTGTATCTGCCCCGAAGGGTAATGTATAGTCCCTATGACACTGCACTGGTAACGCGTTTACGTAATGAACTTCGACACGCGAAGTGGTGTATGTTCAAAATCGGCGGTAGGAACTGTTTCGCACGGGGTGCATTGCTCAACGGCAGAACTGGACGCGCTCAGAATATTTATTTAGTTAAATAAAGACCACGTACAAAGAAATAAGCAGTTTTTATTATGACTTAAATGCGAACAAAAAAAGGTGTGAGATGAAAAAATTTGAGAAGAGAAGCATGAGCCCTTTTTCATTTCGAATGGCTTGAACCAGAATTTTTACCTTTTCTAGACAGATTTAGCTGAATGAAATGCCCGTTTCAAATTGCATCTAACACGTAAATTATGAACAATTCTAATCTAGAGACTTTATCATCCGTTGGATATTTGTTTTGCAGATCGAGCTCTTATGGACGCGTTGCTGAAAAATCTTATGAAGAAAAGCGGCTGAAAACGGCTTATTAACTAACACTAATGAACAAGTTTTACGAAAAAGTAGTTTCAACTTTAGTGTTTTCGTTCCGTGCATGATATAGTTCGTTCAAAGCGGATGCGAACCGTGGATGCAGGCTAAACAATTAGGTATCTTATACTTTGGTTTATGTTGGATCTACATTCCGTATTTCATCACTAAAACAATTCTAAAATCTAAGCGTCGAATTAATGCATTAGCTAGTTAAATATGAATTTATGTAGTAAGTATTAGAAAATGCTACAAACGAAGTAAGCATCGGGTTTCATATTCAGATTTTTGAACCCTTATCCTGTCCATCTCGTCTGATACCGTTTCTATGATAACTGCTGACTACCTTCGTGCAATTACAATTAAGGAAGCTTGTGCAAATAAATTACAGCTTAAAAAAAATAAAACAGTAAAATTTAGATAACTCGTAAAACCAGCCGAATAGTAATTGCTGATCAATGCGTTTCAACCTGCAATTTCTCAGAGCCAGTCATTTTGCAATAGTCAATATGTCGCCGTAAGCATAAGTTCGAAATCTATTACAGGTAGAGTCTGTAGTGATATTCCCACTTGTCAAACGATACTACACAGTGACCGAAATTATAGAATTCAAATAATTGAAAATACCTGTGGATTTTATGTTAAGGTTCAACTCGGGTGTTCTGGTTTGTAAATCTGACGTCTAACCCACTTTGTCGCCGCGGCAGTCAGATATTGACGTTTTTCTATAAAGCACGTTGCGAAATTTTTCTGGTCTATCCTTTTATTATAATACGCAGTACTCAGACATTTCCTGTGTACAGATGTGAGCCATTAATCTCACCAGAATGATGATCGAAATTGTTTATTTCTTTTGTTTCTGGTTCGTCTGAGTTTTGTTTAAACATGAACGATTTAGGATGAAGTGTAAAAGTATCCTTGTGCAGCTCATCCATACCTTCCCTTTCTATATCTTCATCATCCGATTAAAAACAAAAATCACGATGAGTAAGCGTTCTTTTTTTTTACCTCTGCTCCCTATTTATTCGTGTCATTTGTCATTCGAACAACCTAAATTGTTTATTTACTTCCATTCATTTCTTTCATTCTTTATTTGTCAGAGTAGAACTCTTAGCACCACTGACCGTAATGCGTCAGCCTATTAGCAGGCATGTACAAGCCTTAACACTGCTTCGCAACCTCAACATTAAATTAATCGAAATTTAAGATGTGCTTTTTTTTTCAACTACTTTTTGAGATGTTTATATCGAACGTTTATACCAATCAGCTGTACTCAGGCATAAAGAGTTTCTGATTTTATTTAGTAACTTGGCTGTTCCGATGATATAATTTATGAGAAACCTCTAACAAAGGCCAGACAACTGCCGAATCACCTTTAGTTTTACGGCATTCAATGTCGACGCAGTCAAAGTTTTTAATAAAAACAATACGAAAAAACTGACTATATGATGCCTCTTTTTAAATGTTTATTGTTGTTGTTATTGCCAGTAAAGACTGCAGTAGTTAAGCTATTGTTATTTCTATTATTCTCAACGATGTTGAGGGCATCTATTGAAGCAGTTCGTCCAAATGAGGCGTGTCGTACAGTATTCCGGTCGCGGCAATCGAAGGCTTGACGCGAGACATTTTCTGGGCTATTGAGCTGATATCTTGGGCCGAAATTGAATCGATCACCTATAAACGGAATTGCAACACAACAATCAGCAGGCAAATTAATTAGTTCGAATGGCAGTTCTTCATCGCATCCGAAGTCGTTTCAACATATCAGAGTAACACTGACAAACGATATGAAATATACAATTCAATACAGTGAATCTGCATAAGCAGACATGTAATCCGTTTGTTGCAAATAACGCATATACAATTATCTAAAGTAAAGGATATTTCATTTCTGTTTGAATATTTATCGGTCATCTAAATAATTCTGTCATTGAGTGTATTTAAAATGTTACTATATCAACCTTTAGTTGTCACTTCTATCAAGACTTCGGCGACTCTGTTTCTACTCTTCATGTATCTTTAAACTGGTAATTGTGATATTCTTTGGATAAGTGTTGCGCTCATTACAGATGTAGAGTCGAATGATGTTTTATAAAAGGGCTACCTACTCGGTACCGCTATTTTCTGAACAAAATTTGTTTTGTAAATTTGAACCATACCTGTACGGCATGCTCATAACTAAGGGGAGCCCCCTGAGTGAGTTGTTGAATGGCAATGTTTCGGGCAACTTTAGTGGCCTTTGATTCACGCTTGGCAATTGCGTATTTCGCCTTCAGTTTTGCAGCACTAAGTTCTGCGTCCGAAACGCCTTGAGAAAGGCAACTGTAAACATTTAAAAAGGATATCAACAATACTAGCAGTTTGCAACGTAAAAGAAAACGGCTCATTTTCCCAATAGCACTTCCTCACCTCGTAGGATTTGATATTTCTTACCGCAAAATGTGATATTATTGCAGAAACCGATATTTCTGACGACTAGAAACAATCTGATGCTTAACAACTAGAAATATGTAAACCTAGTTGTAAACGAAACATTTTGAAACACAATTATTGCTCAGGCAAAAAAGCAGCAATGTCTTTTAAATGCGATTTTGTTGTCCCATTGAAAACAACAAATTTTGCTTAAAAACAAACTAAGCAGGTGAAATACTGATATGCATCGTAGCTACTTTTTCTGTAATATATTATATAACATATGGTTATCGAAAACGGTATATTTCAATAATACGGGCCCAATAATATATGTACTAGGACACTGCGGTCCAATTATGTAACACTGAACGAAGTCTCATAAGCAGCAAATTCTTAATTAAAATATATATATATATATATACCGGACTGTAGCTACGGCCGTTTTTACTACACTGCCGATCTCTTTTGGGTGAGCCGCCACAGCGACTCCAAATAATCCTGTGTTAGAATAAGCCGCAGTAAAGGCGCCAACGGAGAATGGATGCGCGGGCTTGGAAGCAAGCGCTGCCTGACCCAGTTTGGTGCACGTCAGCTCTGAGTAAGGCACCCGAGCCTTTGACATACCTGAAACATGCAAACAAGGTTCAAGGTTGGTTTACAATTGGGTGTTATGTCAAATAAAAATGAGAAAAGCTAGTCTCACTGATATCGAAGAAATTTGGTTTACTGACACACACAGTGTTCGGCTTTTTGGTCTCCTTCGTTTCCACGTAAGCATTCACAGCATTCATCAAGCGCATTTTCTGAGTCTTCGGTTTAAACTATTCCAGACGTCAAAAAATCAATTTTTTTACAATTGTTTTCATATTTTATGTGAATATGAGGTGAACCCAATAGTAAGCTTCGAGAAATTTTTAGTTACCACAGCTGTTTGGGAAAATTTTTAGGAATTTTTAGGATTAGAAACAAAGAATCAACGTTCGAGAAATCTGTCCCTTAACAGAAATAGACGGCTGTGTAGAGCCGTGGAAAGTAATTTTATCGGTTATAGGATACTTCGCTCTCTGGAGTTCGTGCGGACTGAGATTAGAACTTGTATCTAACAAAGTTATGTCAAGGCATTCTAAAAAACAAGATATTTCTGCTTCAAACAAACACACCAGACTAAACATATTCTAAGTTGTGCTGTAAACGTAACGGAAACCAAGCACAAAAAAGTTTTTTTTCTTGACAAAAAAACACCTCCTTACCAAGAATGTGCTTAACCACCTCAAATGCCAGAGCCTCCTTCTGATTGGCGAGACCGCTCGCTTCTATTGCCAAGGCCACCATCGTGTTCCGGCACTTAGGCATCTCGACACGCACCTACGAATAAGGGACAGCATTCAACAAACAAATTAATCTCCGCTCCGGCTTGCGGCTCAGTCTTCAGTCGACAGGTTGATTCTGTTTCTGTAACGTACCTGGACCGCATCTGTTTTTAGCCAAAGTCCCAATAGTAATTCGTCTTTCGGGTCGCCTAGACGAGTTTATCTTATAATTTCTCGAACAGACTCAACACGTAGCCCTCGCCTTTCCGATATTGAGATTACATACTCATAAAATATAATCAGATAGTTGCTACCACGCTTTAACTTTTTCACAATAACATAGTTCACTATCATTTATATCCTCCCAGGAAATATGGCTCGGTTTGCAGTTTTCACCATTTCACTTTACCCATCACACAAAATTAATGCCCATTTCCTTTATAACTTACCTGAACAACCCAATGATTTATTTACTAGAATTTTAAATAAAATGAGTTGTGTCAAAGGGCAAATTCGATTGACGTGAAAGTAATAGAATAAATAACGAATGTTCAGAAAAGCGTTGTTGCAAAACTCAAAGGAAAAAACGAATTTTCGTATGTAGGGCGAGCACGCTTTTCTAGACTAAAGTAAAATCCCATCCGTACGATTAATGGACAATAAATATCAATCTCTAAGTCAGTCAAACCTCATTTTAAACATATCATGTATCTTATATTTTACGAATATTAGATGCCAACCGTAAATAAAAATAGCAACAACATGTCTCACAAAAGATTCGTTGTATCGTTCACCTCTCCTCCGCTGGCATTGAATCGGGAAGCGGACCCATCATCGGCCGAGCTGCTTGGAATCTTCGTGAGATTTTTGTAAACATGCACCAAACGTTCATGATCGACGCCCATAGCTGATACCACAGTGCGCGGTCCAGTGATATGCGAGCTGGAGAATTCTTTCAGTTGAGACTGTTTGATTTTGCCAAGTAACTCAGGTCGAATGAACAATGAGTTGGCCAAACCTGTTATAAAGAAACATAGGCAAATAGTTTCCTTTATTTCCTCGCACATGCAATATACGTAACGTATTTTGAGATAGATGTGATGCAATATATCCTATTGATCCTAGAATACTTATATTACGTGTAACAATTCTTGAAAGCCATGAGAGTCTACTAAAAGTATTGCCTCACTGATAAGTAGAACGCAATAATTTCGTTTGTGAAGAAGGCAGTTGGACAAAAAAATTGCTTTGAATGCACCCTCCTATAAAGCGCCGTTTTTAAATACCGAATATACTGACCTCCTCGGAAACTAGCTTTGTGTAGGGCGTCCATAAGTCTGGCGGCCTGGTTGTTCTTGTAAAGTGCCAATTCGACTCGTAGACGTGGAATCGCATCCTCGAGCTCCCATGGACGGAACTCAGGCGCAAAAACGATATCATTCATAAATCTGAAAAGCTTTTTCTGTTTTAGTACAACTAGCGACTATTGCAAGCATTATTTTGATTCGGTGAGACAGCATATACATTAGTTCGGGATAATTCGTAACTCTGTTGAATAACAAAAAATAATGTCCACACTAATTGCTGTAGGGCTTCCTATAGAAAATAAAATATTTTAGTAAAAACATATATTTATTTATTTAGTCAAAATAGAGTATTACTTTTCTTATAAAAGTAATATTATTTTTTTTTCTAATAAAATGACGAATCTGTTTTGAGGGTTGTCTTACTTACAGGGGTGGACTTACTGTTAGTGGTCTGCCCACAAAGATTTCTGCTGAAGCCTAGGTTATAACTTCTGTTCTGTGTATTATTATTGTCAATCGTTTGACAGCGTTCTCTAAATCGAGTCTAACTCACCCGACAGCTAAGGCAACGTGGTCACGGTTGCATTCAAGGGTGTAAATGAGGTGATCGCGCGTTGATGCGGCGTACAAGTTGCCACCGACCCATTCGATATTCTTCGTGATGGCAAAGGTTGACGAATTCTTTGTGGTGAGTCCAGCAACGCTACGAAGAACGTGGGTAAGACCTGTAACAGATAGTATAGTAATACAGCATATAAAATCGACATAAGTTTTGTGATGGTTTTAGATACATTGGCTATAACAAAGGTATAGAGTATACGGCACTATCATAGATGAATTATCAATGAAATCACTATCAATGAAATTCTATTGTTGAACTAACTCTATTTACTACGATTAGAAGTCGCTGTAGTGACTACAATGAATTTGATCAGCATAACTGAAAATCTAGCGTGAAAATTTGTCTTTTTTACAAAAAGTTTTTTGTCTTTACTGTTTCCTGCTTACCTATTTATAATAAGAACACCCGTACAATTATTTATTTCTGGTTGAACTCACCCAGGTTTGAGCCGTTTTCGTACCGCGCTCCAGCTTTCGTAACGATAACTACTCTGCTAATTGGGGAATGATTTTCTCGCGAGTGAATTGTCAGCCCATTTTCGAGGATGGTTGTTCGCAGCTCCTCCGCATGTTGCCTAGTAAAATAATTCAGTTCAAGTACAACTTTATTTGATTGTACCTAATAGTAGAACCTCTTAACAATAAATACATATAAATTAGCAGATACGTGAATCTAATTTATTTTAATGAATATAAATCACACACACATTACTCATGCTATTCCTGTGTGATCCCAGTCTACGGCTGATAAATTGAATGCAATTTATGTTTCGACAAGCATATCAAATTAAAATTAACTCGCGCATTAGTAGATAAGAAAAACATCAACGTTTTCAAGTATTTCCACAGATTAGAGTACATTTTTGCACTAACTGCTCAATAGTACATTGTAATAAGCCATAGATAGGGTTATGTCGACTGAATCATTCTATGAGTAATTGTCTTAATTGAAGGTTACTAGAAGATTTGGTGTTTAAATGTCTAGATTTTCTTTACTGCTGCGTTTTTAAAATGGAAACGTTTGTTCATTGCAGACACAATTTTATTCCGTCTACTTTGGTCCCACAGGAGAGTAAAGAGGTCGATCAACAAAAAGTGAAAAATGTTGTAATCGTTTGGTGAAATAGTGTGATACTATTTTAGTGAATACCTTGATATACATTAAACGTGACAGTTTCATTCTATACTTTTGGTATGATACTGATATATAAACGTTACTTCAAAAGTTCATTGAATACCTTGCCAAATACTGTGCAACGCGTTCTCGATAAACAACAGCTTATAATTATATATAAGAATTTTATACAAACATGAAAAGGGAAAACGAATTGTGGTAGTCGGTCGATCAACATATAGCTCGGTAATTTTCTGATTTTCTTACCTATTTTGTGAGTTCTGTATCTGAGGCCGGGCAGCAGCCTGCGCGCTCAACGCGCGACTGCAGGACGTCTTCAGAGACGCTATTAAAGCTAGCCTGGATGTCATGCTCGCCACAGAGGCGTCAGTTGCAATCCAATGAAGAATAACGCACAATTCAACAGAGGACACCTTTTATCCTAAGCGACGAACCCGCACACCGCACAGGACGAAAGCGAAGGACAAAATCAAAATGGCAGCACCCTTTGCTTATTGTTCGGAATCGGCTGCGTCGGCTAAACATCGACTGCAGCTGAAAAAAAAAAACTATTCTATGTGAAAATCAACTAAGATTCGACTGGCCGAACCAGTAACAAAATTCTCACAATTTACCAAGCATTTTCTGTCTCCTTCTCAATAAACATCAAGTATATTGAATCTGTATAAAAACATTAAACAAAGCAGCTATTAAAGGTTCAATGTAAGTACCAAGTAAGAAGCCGATATTAATATTAAACCTATAGCCCCTTAGCTTTTTAGTTGAACGCAGACCTCGAATTTACTCAGGGAAATACAGTATTTAAGGCAATGTTTTACATTTTTTTTCATCTTATCTGATTCACTCCAAGTTTTTTGAAAACAGATCATCAGCATGTTCGTTAATAGATGAAAACACCACGGGCTGAAAGTTTTGCCCGAAAGTGATACGTCACAAACAAACCTTTACGAGTTATTTTCAAACAAGAGACCAACTTTTTTCGCTTTCTCGTCTGTAGTTTGCATATTTAGACAGCTTTATTTCTATTTACATATTTTACTAAATCAACGATAGTTGCTGTTATAGCGGTAAAACCTATAGAAAAGAGGCTGTGAACGAAAGAAAACATTGAGCTTAATGCACGGAATAATACCGCATATCCGACGGAAGACGAACATATGATTTCTTTTCGAACTCAATCTTGTACCAGATAATTAAGCCAAACAGATGACTCAGTGTGAACGTTTTGTATTACCAAGAACCAAACATTTTTTAAAAAGTACAAAAGTTAACAGAACCAAAATAAATAAAAGATCAGGTTTACTTGTTAAGCGAGTCTGAGAAAACTTGTATGTACATTTAAAATTCACCTAGAAACACTTGGTAAAGTAAGTTCTTCAATGAAATATTTCAGTGAAAGTTCATCGATCAACATTGTGACTTATTTAGCTTAACATACGATTCATAGTATAATTGAACCATTCATTCCTACACCACAGGTTAATAAAAGATAGTGTCAATAGTAAATTGTGGCTGCGTATATAACATCCATATGGAACTTAGTAAATTTAGAGTAACTGTTATTGTTCCCGCCACGAATAAAAGCAACTGTCTCAAAAGTTGCATGAAGATTTATTTTATTTAGAAAATGACCTGTAGGCAACAAGTGCGTATTGTTATGTAACGACAAAGATATAAACCATATACTTCGTACTTTTAAACAATATTTTGTCTTGAATCGCGTAATATTTTAAATTTCCACCTGATTAATCCAACCGCAATTTATGTCACACTGCGGAGATAGCAGATGCAAATTGCAAACGGCTGCGCATCTTCGGCGAACCCATAAGCCTTTCATCATTGGATAGTGCTAATAACTGCTATAAGGTAATTCTTGCACATAGAGCATCTCGTGTAGGTCATTTTCTTACATATGCCTCGGGCTAATCGATTACACTAATGCATACCTAGACTGAGATACAATTTCTGGGTAGCTGGTTCAAACCCCATCGACGTAAACTTTATAAAAGGTGTGATTAACTAAAGATATGATACAATTTCAATTCCATCTGGAATACTTTTAGAACAGTATGTAAGTGTCTAAGTTACAATAGATTGCCAAGTGAATTGGGGACTAAGTATAGCTTAAGAAAAAGTATGAAGACTACGCATTTACTGGGTAACAGTATTATTTGCGAAACTAATTTAAGTGTCTCTTGGGATTGACACATCAGAAAGTATTGAGTGATTTCTCAGGTGTTCTGTCGTTAACGCCCATTTATTGATGATACTGTCGACGAATATGACCTTGATCTGATAAGATAATAAAATCCCGTGGATAAACCATACCGATGTCGTCGAATATTGGCGGGTATTCTCCGTCTTGTCCCATTTATATAATGTGCTTTTTTCAACTGGTAGTCTTTACTTCTTATTCGCTGTCTTGTCTTATTGAAGCACGTATTAAAAGTGTAAAATGTGAGCGAAATTTTAATTTAGAGCAGTCGAGCTTGAATGATTCGTACGTCGAAGTACAACATTAATATCATACGATATTGAGTCTCTTACCTTTTACAAAATTTTGTGTTATCAGGCGTAGCCCAGCTTTGGGTTCCTTCATGAAGCGTGTAACCCTGTTTCTTAATGGGGCAACTCAAGGAGGTCGGGTTGTCCAATGCCCACCCACGCTACAGGAGCTTAAAGAGCTTGCAGAAGAAGTGCTTGGACTGCCTCCGGTAACTCATCTCTTTCTCCGAAACGGAGGTAACCCGATTATGAGAGAATGTAGCCTGCGCGAGATAGGCAGAATGGTTATGCATTAATTGGATGAAATACGATGTAATGATTACGGATACTTCACCCATTAACTGTTCGTATATGAATTAATTCTGCTTGTCACAACTAACCGTCAAATTTCCTGCGAAGGATGCCCGTTAGTAAATCTAGGACAGAAATGATATTGCTCTTCCTTTCTTGACCTAGAGAATCTACCAATAAGAAATTAATGTATTTAATATATAATTAATAATATTTTAAAAAATCGTGATCGTTTTAGGCGAGCAACTAATATACTTATTTTTGATTTCTCCACTAACAGGCGAGATTGATTCGGAGAGTCTCATACGAGATGATGAGGTCCTATATTGTTCTACAAACGGCCAATTTTTAGGTGAATATTGAGTGGAGAACAACGCTAACGCAGTATTTCTCTAAAACCTTTCATCGGGAAAACACTCAGTCTTTTTCTGTTTTTTTTTATCTGCAGAACCTGTGAGCACGCCGCAAATTGTAGCTGATAACCCGGAATGGATTCTTCTCAACGTCGGAGGAAAACACTTTGTAACAACAAGGTTGGTTACTTAAACGATATACTTGTCAAGAAGCCTTGTTTCGGAAAGATACTTTGTGTATTTGTTGTCTTCCAGTTCGGTTTTGTATTGATAACCTATTATCTATTTGCTTATCTTAACGAAAAAACTTTAAATAATACTTCTAAAAAAAGTCTTCGGTTTTTTGTTTGCGACTCCGCCTATTTATAAGGTATTCACGGTTGATCACGGACAGCATTGAAATCTTTGGTTCATTGTACTGCCTAATTTAGCAAATAAATTTGGTAAATATTACTTCCGCGTGATGGTTTAATAATACCTCGATGCCTTTCAGACGCACCCTTGTCTCAAAGGAACCTCTGTCGATGTTAGCGAGAATGTTTAGCCTTGAGGGCCGGTTGTGGCCTGCTGCGGTAGACAAAGACGGCGCGTTTCTAATTGACAGGTACGCAGTGGCATATGGCCGTATAATGGGCGCGCCAACACGAACCGACCGGATTAGACAGGCTCATTCCAATTTTATTTCTAACTGTCATTTAGAAGAAGGCCAAGCAGTTTTTTCGGACTTAGGATATCATAGTCTGAATTAGTTTAGTTGATTCCGATCGATCACGATGTTATATTACCATGCTCTTTACGAGATCAATTGATCTATGTTCAAATGGTCTGCTGTGTATTATTATGGTCCATTTCAACTATATGTTGTTAATTCTTTCGATTAAACAGATCAGCACGATATTTTGAACCTATCATCAATTATCTTCGACACGGGCAGGTGGTTCTTGAAAGAGACTGCGACCCATTGGGCGTTCTAGAAGAGGTGGGTAAATTACTAAGAAAAATAATAGATTTCTAAAACCTTAAAAAATTTTTCAGACAAGTTAGTAAACAATTTTCTTTCGTATGCGACTTGTAATATTGCCTAAATTTCGCCGCATATGTGTACTATATCTTGATCAAAAAAAGCTGTGTGAGGAAATGAATAATTAGTAAGCAGAAAGGCTTTCATCCTATAACGCAACTATTAGATACTGGATAAAGTTATGTGCCACCATAGAGCGATAAGACTTGAGCAAAATCTGCTCTTCGTTAATATTATTTCCTTTTCATTACTTTATTTGTTGATTGCTTTAAAATAGGCAAAATTTTACGGCATTCAATCCCTTGTAAGCCTATTAGAGGCACGCATAGCCGAAGAACCATCAGAAAAAACACCTTTGAGCCGAAGGGATGTTATCGCGATTATAGCAGCCACCTCAGCAGAATCGGAGTTGAGATTCCAGGTGAGAAGCATTCCTTATTTTTTGCACTGAAACGTGAGATTTTAATTTTCGTGGAAATATGGAATTGCTTTATGAAGTATGTGGCACTTCAAATCATTCGAACTTGATAAGTAAATTAACAGCCATTCGTATCCGAATAAAAATGCAGATAACAATATCGAAATGAGATTGTATGCTATGACAATAACGTGAAAATTATTAATGATTACTTACCGTCGTATGAGTGATAATGATGACGGAAAGTTGTTGACCGTGTGACTTACTTTGGCCTTACTTATATAGGGTTTTCTTACGAAATGGGGTCGTCAGAAAGGAAACCATTATAGCTAGCCAATCACAGCCAACAACCCTGTACCATTTTTTTTAATTCAATTAGCAAAGATATTCACAATTGTTAAAATTTCAGTAACATTATAACTATATAATACAACCTTCACAATATTCACATAGCAGCTGCATGTTGTTATTACAAACTCGTATTCATTGAAAAACTACTTTATAAGAACAACTGGCTCACGCACTTAGTGTAAGCCGTCTTTATAAAGTTATTATTGTCTGTCCAATACGAAATGTGTAATATCCACAGACGTTTATAAGTAGATCTCAGGTATGGACTGAAGTAACATACACTTACGGACAGTTCACGGAAAGTGTCACAAATTTTTTTGATAAAAGATGTCAAAGTAAGCACATTATAATTAACAAGCACTATGTTGATTTATTTTTAATGTATGAAGAGCTCTTAAGCTATTAATTTTCAACTGTGACTCTAATAGATAAGCCTGCTTCCGTCCCTGTGGGCTATTAACAATACTCTTGCAGTTGTCATGATGCTTATTTGTTTCTGTTTGTACTAAAATCAAGATCCATTGTTCTACCTCACAAAGGTACATGGAAGTCGGGAACTGGTGACATCCACTTAAGCTACATCAGTGGTATTCTAGGTCACGAATTCTCACTCATGTGTTAAACTTTTAGGGTGTGAATCTCGAAGGTGCAGATTTATCACATCTGGACTTGCGAAAAATCAACTTCAAATTCACCAATCTCCGCGGGTGTCGTCTCTCCAACGCCAATTTAAGCTTTTGCTGTTTTGAAAGGGCCGATTTATCTGGAGCTAACCTTGAGGTATACACTTTAGTAGGGTAAATTTAAAGAAAAATTAAAACTATTTTGTCAGGTCTACAGTGTGATTGTGCTTTATGGCTTGTGAAATGGCAATTAAAACAGAATAAATGGGACTTAAAAAGTGGATTACCTTTTTCTGTTGTCGTATCCTATTATAAATATCGTTTCAGAGCTGTATACTGAAGGGCGCACGTTTAGTGTGTGCCAACTTAGAAGGCTGTACGTTGCGACGCTGCGATATGGAGGCTGGTGCGAAGTTCTTTACGAATCTCGAGTCGGCTAACTTGAAGGGCGCTGAACTTGATGGCAGCCTAATGGGAGGAGTCAGTTTGCGTGTAGCGACCCTGAAAAATGCTAACATGCAGAATTGCTACCTCAGACAAGCTGACCTAGCTGGGGCTGATCTTGAGGTACGAAATGCTGAGTCACTTGCAAGAAAATGTTCAGTCGAAGTTGAAAATAAACATATGTCTTGCAATGACATACACGTATTTAATTTAACATCACACATTAGAAAAAACACCACATAATAGCAACTTTTGAGTTTGCAGACTTGGTTTTCAACCTGGTATACAAATCCAACAAGCGAAAATACTAGGTTATTCGAAAAGAAATCATGAGCGCATAAGAAGCGGATTCAGAAAAATTTCATTTTGGTGTTTTTCTACGTTACTTTTTAAAAAAAAATCCGCTGTACCGAAATAACCTATTCTAAGGATTGTTAAGTAAGACTGAAAGTGGAATATTTCAACATTCGAAATTAACTTTCGAATCTGCCTGTCATATCGGTTTAGGTTTAGTAAACTCAGTTCTATTAATTTACTCTTCGCATCATCTTTCATGCACCCGTTCAACAAATCATAATGATTGTCTATAGGCGGTACCGTTCGGCTTTCAGCTAAGTTGAGAGTAATCCATTGACATACAGGTGTTTGAGCATACTGTGCTTGTGGCCGGCCCTATTACCAATAACGGTCTGGCCATGTGGAACTCACGAAGCTTGAGTACCAACGAGGTGGGACATAAAGTATAGGCTATCCCAAAAAATACTAAAATTTTAAAATTAATGCCATTTCTACTGCTGTGCATTGACGACCAAACCATTGTGATAGCCACAAGGTTGATGGTCCGTTTTTATTCAAAATATTCTTTGTTCGTCGACAGCGGTACATTCTTATTGTTAAATACTATTTTAAGGTGGACCGCCAACTGCGAACTGCGTGTAATTCTTAGTAGATAGGTGTTAAGGGTGCATCAGTTGTAAAGAAAGTAATCGAAAAATTCAAGAAGCACTCGATTATTGACGTCGAAGAATCGACACGTGCTCCTCTAGGTCGTTCAACAGAGAACGTCACGACTATTTACCGGATTGCGGCTACAAATCCGATAAGCTTCGTTCTGTATTGCCTGTTAGAATTCCTTATATCAGTAGGCACATTCTCGCGCAAGATTTGCGTCTTCATGCGTACTAAGTCCAGCTGGCCCATCAACTAAAGCCCACAAACTATGCACAGCGAAAAGCGTTTGTTAATTCGGTAACTGAAGTACAACAATAAGTGAGTTTTCCAACAAAATTATCTTCAGCGATAAGTCCTTTGATTTTGGCCTCCCTGTAAACAGCGCAAAATTGTCGTATTTGTAACGACGAAAGCTCACAGTTGGTTCATGAGAAACTAATGCATCAATAAAATGTTACTGTTTCGTGCGCCTTTGGCTTGAAACTACTTCTTTCTTTTAATACGCAGCCGAAAATACTCAAAGATTCAGTGGTGGGCATGGTAACCCAGCCCATTGTTTTAAATAGATGCCATGGGTTTTGAAGACATACGGTTCTGATAGTTAGGTCTTACTTACAGCATTATTGCATGAAACATTTTTTGAGCGTGTCCCATTTGGGGCCAGGGTTGACCGCGTAGATCGTGAAATTTAGAATCTGAACAGATAAAAAATCCTTATGCACAAATGAGACCCAGTACAAATTGTGTTTAGACAGCTAATCATCACTTTGTCATCAAATACTTATTTTGATAAGACATCACCGGGTAAGAATATGTTTAGGAACTGTTCCGAATCATTCATCAGAATCAAACATAGGGCCTTAGTTGTATTGTAGTGTACACAGATAAGAGCAAATCAGTACAAAAGAACGGTTCTTCTTTGCAGAATTGTGACCTGTCGGGGAGTGATCTACAGCAAGCCAATCTTCGCGGTGCAAATTTAAAGGATGCACGCATGGACATGATGTTGACTCCTCTACACATGGCACAAGCAATCCGCTAAGCAACTATAAATTCGTTATCAAGCCCCTTAATAAGCGCGATAAATGCATCTGATCAGAAACAGTGTCCGTCTCGCTAAGTCTTAAATGAGTGTATCTGATAGCTGGTTGTTGTTTTTATTGAGGGGTGATTAGCGGGTACTGAGCGGAAAAATATATTTTCAGATACTTTATACAGATGTCTACATGTATGTGAACCTAAACGTATGTAAAAGAGAGAGTCAACGCTTAGCGAGCATTAGTCAAACTGTAACACACGCTCATAATATGACACTGTACATGAGACCTAGAATGGATGTTTCATTGTCCAGCAGTGTTTGTTTATACACCAACGGGCGAAAGCATTTACGATTGATATATTAATGTTATTGGACAATTTGTAAGTAGAACCTGTCGCTTTTTAAATTGTTGTAACGTTTCAATTTCGCTGGCTCATTATTGAATAAGGCATTGGTAAACGATTTCGCTCGACTTTATTTAAATAAAGTCATTTTTGGGCAAGACGTGACTTGAACTTCAGCCCAAACATCAGTGTATTAAGAATTGCGTGGTCATGGTCTTCAACAGGAGTGGATAAGGTGAAATGAAAACATGGGAATGACCGTTACTTCTGATGCGTATAAACATATACATTAGTGTTTTCTTTCATTACATTGATCTCATTCACATGCATACTTAACAGTAAGAGGTACAGACTTAGGACAGACTCTTGCTTTAAATTTATTAAAAGGCCAAGTTTCTTGAGGATGCCAAACGGTTACTTTCAAAAGCATTCTCTTTGACTAATAATTTATAATGTAATTACTAGCCTAACGAGTACTTCATTAAAAACTTCGTTAAAATTGGGCAACCTGTTGTCACTAATTATTTATTATGTGTATATGCATAACTATATGCGAAGACTTCATAGACTTCTTAGGACCCTTTTCTAAAGGTTGAACCCTTGCTGCAGAATAAAACAAAATTTTTTAAAAGGCCTAAATCTATGTTTCTCTAATAGATGTTATCGTTGGCAGAGATGTAAGTTAAATTCTGATAATACAAAGGTGCGCATGGAAAGCCAAAATCTATTTCAACTAGGCATTTCCTAAGTAAGCCAGTCAGTACCTTTTGGTATTGATCTCTACATCGATGTACTCCATGACAGACTTACGAAACATCATGATTAAGATGTAGGAAGGAAAATGCAGGAAATAAACACACGATGAAAAATGTTCAGCTGTCTTAAGTGAACACACAGATTCACCTAAAGCATATCAGGGTTTCTATTACAAAATATTTATTGCGCGAAATCTATAATCATAAAAGATAGTCGGAAGGCAGCTAATACTATTAAGTAACACGCAAGACATTTAGATAATTATTTTTGTTATTTATTATTATACATTACAACAGCTAATATTTACTTGTGTCCATTACTAAAAGTGTTTGTAGTTCGCCAGTTTAACTAAGTTTTTTATAGTTAACTATATCTCCGATTCTAGTAATTCTGGTGGTCTCTGTTTTAAGTGTTCTGGAAGAGGCTGGATCTCATGTTTCGTTACCTGGAGCCAGTAGAGGAAAGACAATTTAGGAATCATAGTATGAAGAGACTCTCATTCCGAAACAAAAATTCGGCTTTAAGAAGATTGGTTCACAAGATCGTTAATTATTCGTAGTGGATTTGGACGCTGAGAGGTTCCTAATCTGAGCAGATTGATGGACGACTCTAACAATGTATTCACAGTGTAAATTAGGTCATTATCGTTCCGCTATCGTTCTGTATAGTACAGACTACGGTAAATTATATTTGAGTTAATGTTGATTAGTGGCTTAACTTACTGACCTTCATTGCAACTCCTTCAGGAATATTCCTTTCAATATACTCAAGAAAAGTCTCTGCCGTAGATCCAGTCAATTTTTCCAGCACGATCACCTTAAAAGAGAAAAAAACAACGTTTGTCAAAGAATTACAAACACTAAGATCCTATCAATACTAACTCCCTAAAAATCTATAAACTGCCGAAAACATGTAAACCAAAGAGACTTTATGCGCTAAAATGTTTAAGTTACTTTTTTTTGTAATAGTTATACTGTATCTAAAATACTCCCAATGATTCTTCTGATAACCAAGAAAATTCTTTAGTCTATTTCATTCAGAAACTCAGCAGTCTAATTCCTTCTCAAACTGGTTATTACCTATTGCCTTACATCATCGCCGATTAGATTTTTTATATTTTCTTGGGCTCTTAGTAGTTACGATACTGGGACAAAGTTACTACGGTAATTCGATTATATTGTAGGACACCGCACCTGATAATATGTACGCGCCTCGTATTGCACGATGTGTTTCCGATGGCTGAACGCTGATTTCAGCCTATTCTTCCTGTGTGCCGTAATGGATTATTAGTATAAGCGTGACTTGGCTTAGTATCGGCTTTACTATGTGTTGCCGAAAAAGTGAAACTTTTGCTCTTCCATTATCTTAAATAGAACTGCATTTAAATAAATATTAAGTTATATATTTGTCAGATCGTTTATTGCTAGGGTTAATATAAAGCTCCAAAATTTACCTTTCTAGCGTTTTGCTGGGTTCCCACGTTTTCACCACCGTAATACCCAGATGCTTAGCGCACTCGAGAACGAACCACCTGTAGCTTTTAAGAACGGCATGATCGTGCCCACGAACCTGTAATATTACGATCATTATTGTAGTATTACATGGTCATGAAATCCAACCTCTGTTAAAATAAATTCTGCAGGAGCTTGCTCTTGAAAATATTCTCCCTCACAGGCCGTAGTCCCATTCCTCTAACTATAATATCTGCTGTTTTGTAGTGTCCTTTTTCGAATATGGGCTAGGATTAAGAAGCAATTTTAATTAGTAAATTTAAATTTTTTTTGTTAAAATTTGTTGAAAGCCGAGTTTGCACTCTAGTTTATATTGCTGTTACTCTTGACACTGCAATGCCCGGTGCCGTGCAAACTCACTACAAAAACATATTGCGTATATAATTTCAAACAATGGATAACAACAGGATAAAGTTGGCTAAAGAGCTCGGCCATCCAACCTTCTGAACTATCTCTAATAGCGTTGTCTGATTCTTTCACTTGAGTGATATGTTTTACGCACTTTTATGTGACCCATATTCTCACCTCGAGATCAAGCTGCCTATAGAGTTTATCAGGTTCATCTGTAACAGATGGACTTGAGCCATACGATTCCTGAAATGAGGTTTTTCCTTGATTCACCTCGGATTCTTCAGGCCTGCTACTTGTTGACATGGAAAGCACAGAGGATGCTTTGGCCGTCCTCAGTGCAGCACGACAAGCCAGTGTAGGTAAGGTGATCCGGTGGACGCTACTTGCCTGCAACACAACAAATTAGATAAAAGAGAGCTGCTGCAGCTCTTTTTTTAGTGAATACGATTCAACACCTTATAAACCAATATATTTTCTTTTTTTATTGAACCCTTTGTCCACTGAGTGCTTCTTCTGAACTTTTAATTGCAGGATAGCGATGCGGATGCACAACGTTTTTATGTCACTTAAAGTCTTAGTGTAGTGCGACGAAACAGTTGGACACTTCAAGTAACTTCAAAAGTATTGCACTGCCTTCTGAAAGATCTTTGAATTTGCTGAGCAATATTCCGAGAATACAAATAATCACCCGCTGCTTATAACGACCAATTCGTTATATGAGTGGCTAGTGTAGATATTGATACAGTCCTTTCAAGCACGCATATAGTTTCTACTGCCGGTTACAAGCTTATTAAAAAGGGGCTAAGTACCGAAAAGTACGGGCCAACACTCAGATCTTTATTTACCATTTGTTACAAATTATGTACGTTTGTCATAGATCGAGTAATTTATGCCGTAATATGCTTTTAGGGTAATCCAAAAAGCATCAGACAACTGAAAAAAAGACGCACTGGTTTACTGCTGAGGGGCTTCTGCTTCAGCCACACGGTTTTTCGCAAACTATGTAACACATGCCTGCGCAAGCTTGCTATTTCATATTATTCAAAGGTAATTACATAGTTATAAAAAATATATAAAACCACAACAAAGATAAAACGAGCTCACCACTGCGTTCCGAACTGCAGTCAAAAGCATGTTCCCTTCAATGTATTGACAAAACTGTATATACCACTAACCAATATGCTTGTGTTAAGGTTATTGTTAACTTAGGAAAACGACATCTGCAACAATAAAGTAATGGCTCTTTTCCTCTCTCTAAGGCGCAAACCAGCGTGCGCGAGACTTAATCGATGCATTGATCAGTTATTCGGCTCGTATAGCCATAACAAACATATATAGGCGAGCGAAGCGCCGTTTGGCAGAATGCTTTTACGCCATCCTGAAGCGCGGTTCATTCAAAACAAATGTTGTGTGAAATAAGGAACCACTTACCGCTGTTCGCTACACATCTTCATCCGAAATTCGCAATTTGCGTCAAATAAAAAGATATTACTAAAAACAATTTTAATCCGTTGATGTCAAATACTCAATGTTAACATATTAAACTACGTGAAAAAGTACGTGCACTTTACTTTTAGCCGCGACTTTTTTTTATTAAAATCAAAAGGTATTTGAATAGTGAATATTTTGCAAATATCGTTGCGAATTTTCTATGTGTCGTATGGCGCAAGTTCCGCTATTTATTTTAGTACAAATATTTAATACCACCTAATGTGAATGTAGGCTGGCAGGTATCCTTTATCCAGAGCAAAATATAGACCTGAATTTCACGCTACAAATACATTTAAGCGTTGACGAATGTATGCGCATCTTTTCTCTTTGCTAATGTACTTACCGCTAATATCTAAGTTTGAATGTGTTATAGCAATACAGCGGAATAAAATGAATTTATTAACTGACCGATCTAAATAGCAAATGTGTTGAAACGTTTACATGACGAGAATTCTCTTTGACTACCAATAGTATTTATCGGAGATGGTAAAGTTTTTATCTGTGACCGAAACGCTGTTTCGGTTACTACCAAGCCAGGCACCGATTTTTAAATGCATTTAAGCATACGTTTAACTCAAGGTCTATGATATCATACAAGCCATGTCAGCCGCAGGTCGAAGCGCGAACATGGGGACGTCGATTCTATAAAACGCGCTCGCGTCTGGGCCGTTGTCACGATACGATCTGCTCAGGGCAACTGTGTAAATTCTACAGATTTAGGAGGCATATAGCATCAAGGTCAAGGCAGAGGAATTCATGTTGAGAAGACATAGCAGTGCCTGCTTTACGAAACCTAATATTATATCACAGTTCTCTAATGTAGTCCTCAACATTTGGTCTAAAGTAACATGTAGCGGATTACCAATTTTTTATTAATGGCCAATGTTATAGTGCACCGTTTGAACAGGTTCATTTAAGTCGAACATTAAACACAACTTCCGACTTCATGAGGTACATCTTAATCTCACAAGGCCTTAGTGCTAACATTCTAAATAAGTTGTAGGTCAAGTAAAAAGAATCGAGATCGATGAGACTAACTGATAATACAGGCATATGTTATAGTATGTTTATTTCAGCGTCAGTACTACAAGTCACCCACAACTTTTTGTTTTTTTCGTTACATTTGGGCTCTGTGTTGCTTCTGTGGCAACTACTGAATAGGCGAAATCTGTTTAATTTGGTCAATGGTCTGAATGGTTAATGTCGGCCGGCGGACAAGTTAGACAGCAGAGTAGGGGGTTCTGACCAGTCGTTTATTGCGAGCCGTTAGAGTGGTAACTACTTTGAATAAAGTGCTATGTTTCTTTCAAGACAAAATGGATTGTTGGATTTGTTTGGCATTATCTACGACTAGGGAAAAGACATTAAAAAAAAACAGAGGCTGGGTGCCTTTCTAACCTTTAACGGTGCCGCTTTTGCTTTCCAGCAGCGTCGGTTGACAGATAACGGCCCGTTGCGATGTCCGACCCTTTATCTGGAGGTCTAATTTCATCGCTAGTTATTTTCCATGTTAAAATGAAAATTAGAAGATAATGCGATTTTATCGTCTGCCAGGATGTTAAGACTGGTAAAACCAACTGGAGGCTTATTGATGGTATACACAAGGGCTTTAGCTCTCTACAGACGTGGGTAACCAGTGAAGGCTAAGCTATGATCCCTCAGTGTTTACCCACTTGTTGTGAAAAGCTGAACCAGCTCGTCGGTAGATTCAAACCAGGTCTTCCATGGATTCTCTGGATCAGCCGCACTGGTCGGCACTTTTAATTGGTTATTTGTTGTCTTACCAAGAACAGCTGTGTATGTGTGAAGAATAAGAGCCAGTTAGATGCCGGTGACTAATTAGTGATAACTACATATAGTTTCATATAACCTCTGCATGGCCTTACCCAGCAATAACAAGTTTGAACTAAGCCGGAATAAGTTGAATGGACGATCTCATTCGGAAATCACTACCTTAATGACCACTCCTATTTCGATAAACTTGAAAAATTTACATACGCAATTGGCTAATAATGACTGAATACGCATAAAGAAAAATATAATACCTATGACCTTACGATGCATATGGCAAAGCTGTTAAGTAGATTGATTTGAAAATGGCAGTTTCAACTTATGAACATCTACATACATATCGCTTATCTCAGAAACTGCCTCGACAGTGGTAACCGATTCCTAGGCGAGGATTATGGGTGTTTTCCCATTTATCAACATAAATAAGACCGTCTTTTTTCGATTTTATCGTCGATTTCCCGTTTCGACGTTTTGCAGCTGCCTGAACGAACAGTAAAATTTATATAATAACGGGTTGAGTGGAATTCAAGATCTAGGCAAGGTTGTGCAAAAAAATGAAATGTAATAGAAGTTAAAGGTGTACATCGATAACAACATTTAGAACTATGATGTAAATATTTAGCCTGTAAGATACAAACATATTAGTAAATCACATCAACCGATTTATTACTCCATACAAGTTACCGGTTCACTTTTAACTGAGAGCCTAAGATCGCAAACATCATGGCTCAAAAGACGAGACAGGGCTGGTTAGCCAGCCGCTTAGAATCAAAACTTGAAATAGTCTCCTTATTCAAAAAAAAATTGTCGGCGAGTGAATGAACTTACAACGTCTTACTGTTGGTAACACCATTCTTGCAACTATTAAGTACGCATTCTATTGAAGTTTCATGGATTCTTTCCTACGAACGTTTTCGTGGCCATTTGTTTCTGTGCGATAAAAACCATTAGTTCTGTTTCTTCGTCTATAATGAAATTTAATGAGACTCACCCAATTGACGTATGCATGAATATAATTATTTTTTGTAAACTACTGATATTATTTGTCATATGTGATAACAGTATTATGCAAACAAAGAATAATGCGCTATTAATTTGTCAATGATCTTTATTTGGGACTGATGTATTGCGCGACAGGTCATCAGGTGATCGTCTAAAATACATCACCCAGGGCCACAGGACGTATTATACATTACAAAAGTGTCCAGGTATTCCTTCAACTAATTCCTAAGAATATTTGGCTTCTCAAAACGAACTTAAACTTTTTCTGGTTTATCTTAGATAGGTCTTCGTAGCAAAAAGTCATTACATTCAGGTCGATTCGTTTTTATGTTAAATGTAAGTTTAAGTAAAAAAAAAAAAAGCCTTATTTAGATATATCCAATCGACTGTGTCGTCTAAAAAGCTTGACAATTATTATTATTAAAAGCGTCCTTAAAAGATAGGTGTTCTTCATTATCAGACGATAGTTGTGGCTATTGCATCTTTGACACAATTTGTTTAGTATTCTCCAACATCCGAATTCTCTACGCCTGTCGACTGTTTGACCGAACTGAAAAGCCCAGTTTTCTCGTTGGGCTCGCAAAAAGTCCGGAATTTGTCTTGGAGGTACATCCCAGCGGTCAAGGCTGATATCATTAAATAAGCATAAAAATATCGACTTTCTTTTTAGCATTTTTAAGAAGTTCATTCACCTATGCTAATTTTAATACAGGTGGTTTAATACCAGGCAGACATGGCCCTCAGTCAGTGTCACAATTATCGGTTCTGCCGGATGCACGAGTTTACCTTGTTAGTTTGATAGTCGGTTCATTGCGTTGCTTTCTATAGACGACTTATATCATTTTTAATTGGACTTTAATTCACATTCATGTCTATAGAACACACATTAGCTAAATTCAGTCCTAAGCGCAACCTGTGATTTTTTAGCTGAAATGAAGTTAAGTTAAGATGACGGCTGAACAACTTGACATAGATCCAAAATGTTGCCACTTCTGTCCCTTTAGATGCAAACACAATCTGCCCCTTGATAGGGCAAAAAAAGATTTATTCACAAAGTTTTACTACTGGTACAGGCTTTTACGAACCATAAACATTGGCCCTTCGATACGACTGCAGGTCTGGTTGGTCAAACAAATAGTGACCTCCGGTCAGTAACTCTAATCACTCACTTTTGATGGACACAAATCTAGTCGAATATGAAACGAAAAGATGGATCGTCATCTATTCTTGCTTGACGCAATGACATTGATTGGTATACATAGCGATTTGTCCAAAAAGAAGTTGACCGGTCTGTCTTAGCAACTGAACCAAATTACGCTGATTTACGTTATCTGAGAAAATTAGACAAGAGCTCGTGAATCATTTGTTTAGCTCTGGTTGAGCAAAAACTGAGCGGGTGGTAATGACAATTTTCTCTTTTGAGACGTAGAGCCCTTATTTTTGTCATCGGTCGAACTGAGCATATTTGTCTCTGCATACAATTGAACACTGTTTTGCTGTTTTCCCAGGCCTATAGCCTATTAACGCGGCGCTATGAAAATCACCGAAGCACCGGTAGAACGCCATCGGGTTCACGCTGAAAACGAACTATTAACATCATCAATCATCCTAAAATGAGCTGATGTTATGCATCTGTGTTAAGTAAGATATACATATATATGTATATATGGAAGTTAAGCTGCCTAAAATAAAAATATTGTATCTCTCAGCGCGTACATAAGCATAAGGGCTATGTGTAAATACAATAGGTCGATCGTTGTTCCGACTAGTTAGTGTGGTGTTTACGTATATTGAAGAGGTCTCTGGTAACTCGGTCGTAGAGATGTCGTTTGATCGACAATCCGTTTGAAAAATTTCGCGGTTAGATCACTTCAGCTGGAATGACCAACACTTGAATATTGTTTCATAGGGATCGAAATAAACTAAGTATGTTTATTTAATCAAAACAGCAGAAACTTGTAATTGCAGGACAGTAACACTGTGTATCGTTCCTTTTGTTCTAGTTACTGAATATTAACACTGTGAACCCATGATTGTGAGCTCATTGGGGGCTAAGCTACACGCCGTTTCGCTTAGCCACGAAGAGCCGCGTATTGCAAGTTCAGCATCATTTACTAATCGTTTTTTCTGTCATGCCTTCTGCCTTTCAGAGGTTCGTTGATTGTCAATTATCAATTTATCTAACAGTACCGCCATCATATCCACCAGCCTACAAAAAGACAGCAGGACACGTAACTGCATCCTTGAAGGCCCCGTTATTCGCTAGCCGTTATGATCGAATCATGTACCAATAGTACGTAATATAAATAGACCTTTTTAATACCAGATCTTTTTAACGGCGTACAGAATCCATGTACATCACTACGTATGTTGTACAACAATGATACTATAAAAATCATACTAATGGTATTTACGTCGGTAGCAATAATAAGCACACAATATTTATATATATGTATATAAAATCAAAGAGGCTATGTTGACATCTTGTTGTTTCTGCTCTACCTAAAGGCAAGTGGCCTATTTGCTTAATCAACCATCGGATAAAAAGTAAAAATAAAAAAGAGTAATGGAAAATGTAGCAAATCTTCACCTATTAGGACTGGAACAAAATAGGACGTCCAAATAACTCAGATAGGAGATAATTAGACATTTACTAAAGTATCAGAGGTGAGAAATGTAATACCGTTAATACCGCCAGTTTCGTTGACCAAATTTACAGAGGATTATCATTACCGTCGCTGGAACGAGCGAAAGGTACTTGGGTTTCTATGGTTTGAGGGTTTTATTTTTCAACAATTGCTTACTCTGTAACATGATTTCATACTAAAGTATTATAACAGAAAGAAGTAAATATAAAATAGTGAACAAATTGATAGCGCTGGGTGGTGGTAGTGAATCATAAGTGTAATGTTGACTTCCAGAGATAGCTTAGCGGACGATATATTTGCCTGCTAATCTTAGAGTAGGTTATAATCTAGGCTCAAACCCGCTCGGGGCATCGATGTACTTCGTTTCGTGCTGGGAGCCAGCCGTTTGATAGAACGCCTAAGGGCAATGCCGGACGTAAAATTCCAAATGTACAGAAAGTTGAATGTGGCTTTTCGTTAACAACATTGCCTCGTAGTCGTGTGTATTTTATTATTACAGCTGTATGTTAGCTTTTTGGTAAATGCGTGTGAGCAAATGAAAATCATTCGTTTACTACGAGCTACGAGAGACTGCTCAACACGAAACACAAAGTGACTGCGGTAATTCTGAACGCTAAAAACTGATAATTGCCAAAAAATGTAATAATAACATAGTACTCACTTGATTTCGACCGGGACAACAACACAATAGTGCAATTTTTAAATAACATCTGTGTTTTTAGTTAATGATCTACGCTGTAGTAAGATACAGCAGTTTAGTAATGTCTCTTTTAAGAACTTATTCCCATGGTACGACAAATGACAGGTAAGATATGCTTGAATAGACCCTGTTACGGTCTGTCCCTTTACCCTTCCCGCTGCAATAGCTTCGTCGATAGATTTTTCTATCTAGTTTTGTCCTAATCCCTTCACTGGGGTCCATAGAAGTATTGCAAGCGTACATCCAAAGACACGTCACACACGAAGTTGTGGCCCTTCAAAATCAAGGAGCGAATTCTACCACACAGATTGGTTTCATTAAATGTGGATCCCACAAGTGCATCGGCGACTTCGTGAGTGTGTGTATCGTAAATAGTTGTTGATAGGCGTGCTTCGGCGTGAGTTTGGGTATTTCTGGGTTTCCTTCTTTCGTATTAAATATGCTCGCTATAAGCCCACTAATAAGCCCCATATTCCGTATGTAGGGAGAAAATCTTATTCACATTTGATACCATGTTTTAGTCTTGCTTCACTATAATACCTGTGGCTGATATAACTACCACTTCTCATATTATTCGTTTTACTTTTCAATGTTGTTGTGGTTGTCGTCGTTGCCGATTTTCGTCATCCGCCAGTTGTTCTTTATCTTGTTCACACAAGGGGCGTAGGACCGAGTTATTGTTAAGTCTTGTTGGGGGCAGCTGTAGGTTATCATTGCAATTGCCGGTATTCACTTCAGCCAAAAGAACTGTCCTTTCCTCCAAAACTTCAGTTCTCTGGAATGGCAAACACAAAATCACCCAGTGCGTGTCTTATTTTGCCTCAGCAAGTCAATGGAACCAATATCCGAACAAGTCCTTTCATCTCCGCGGCTCTTTCCATTGCTAGCAGGATTGGTATAAAAATAAATTTGCAATTTAGCCTGGTACTTAGAATCCAAGTGGACAACGAGAAGGTTGTCAACAGCGTTGTCACTTTCGTCGGGGACAACAATAATTATGATAACACTATAAATATGCATAGGAGACTTGCTAATGCTTTAAAAGTACGCTAAAATTTAAAATAAACGGCTTATCAACGATGCAGTTAGGTTTGGGCGGGGGGGGGGGGGGGAATTAGGTGGAAAAGGACCATATTGGATCGGCGCTACGACGTTATCCATATATACGTTGCCGTTTGTACACAGCTTTGGCTACGAACCCTAACACAAGCCGCGACGATTGCAATGGTCTTTTCTGTACATTTATAGTCCCCCTCAATGGCACGTATGAATAACAGTGGCGTTGCGGGATCAACAATAGTTCTAGCATCTTCATATTAAGATGCTGAAAAATGCCATAACACATGCCCATATTACCTGAAGCCGGTAGAATCTCCTAAATGATCTAGCTGGGTCTAAAAGTATCTGCATTGCGGCCGCGGAAGAATAGAAGCTTACTGGAACCTGCCTGCCGTTCGCAGGCTCCGGGTCGCTTTGGTACATTGGTATATATGCTGTGTCGTCTGTGAGAGAGTTAACATAATAACTATCGCACGTTAACCCTTTTCCTTATAAAGGTTATAAGGTACCATACGTAGGCAATTTTGTTCAAATCTTATATACGGATACACTTGTACGCATATAAACTTAGTCGATGAAAGCTCATTGTACCCTACCGATAAAAACAAAAATATCTTATCAGCACGCCCAATCATGCAACTATGCAAGTCTTTTAAATAACATAAATGATCTTTTCTCATCTACTTATTCAAGTGCGTCGCTCGGCGCACCGTCCCAAATGTCAAGATGACCTCTCCGCTACTCGATACATTCATTAGTTTCATTATCCGCTTACCATTGGAAGCTTCCTTATAGATTAAGACACAACTCAACAGTGCCAGGATGACTACTGTTGTAAATACCTAAGGGTAAAAACAGAACATACTATTAGATAACACACATCTGTAATATAAATGGCATGAGCTTATTTGGAAAAAGGTGTTTTTTTTTCAAAAAAACAAAGTTTTCTCAAAAGCGTTTGCCACAAGAATACCTCGTAGCTCGTACTTTACGGAACAGGAAAACACCTACTATTCGAAATTATCGAAGCTAACCATTGTAACTGCAGTTATCCACGCCGTTGCACTGAGGTCATCATCCGCAAAGCCGACTACAGTTATGGCAGGGCCACTATGGGTTCTGTCATTTGTTGGAGCTCCTGTCTGCAGCAGATGCTCGCCTGCAGAAATGAAGATCGATAGCATAAATTCGATTTCGTGCGAGAGCTGGCTCGTTTTTTTTCCAGGTTTAAGTTCGAGTTTTTATGTAGAATCTGAGAGATTATCCTACCTGCCTTGGCGTCTTCGTTGTGTGCCTGATTACTGGTAGCGTTGCTGTTGGGCCGATTATGGGACTTCTTTTGCACAGTGTTTGTAGATATATACAAGAGACTGTGCTCGCCCGACCCCAGTCGATTCGTAGCCCACATTTTGAACTGGTATAGCGCATTCGGACGGAGGTGATACACAAAATACTGCCTCTGAAATATGTTATTGAGCATGTAGAATATATGAAACACCTATATCCATCCAACGAACGTGTTAGCGACAAGTGGTAATAGAGTTTATGAGAAAATTCGATTCCATTTAGCAACATTAATACGCACTGCTGTAGGGCTAATATGTAAGGGTAGATGCGTTGACCGTTGGTGCTGATCGTCGTGCAAGGTGTCATTCTGAAGTTCCGATGGATATTGTTTCCCGTGAGCGTCCTTTAATCTTTCGAAAGACTTTGATATTATCGTGTTTTCAGTTGGCGGATCGTTTCTTTTGGCGTTGCGAGGGTCCGGATCGGCATCGAGTTTGCCAAAATGTGCCTGCAATACCTACAGCAAAAGTATCAATGTAAATAAAATCAATCTATGAGCACAATAATGAGTGGGTGCACATAATCACATCTGGTACCCGTCAAGGTGATAAGATCACTAATGGCGCCGAAGATCCTACAACGCGCATGCGTATAAAATCTTACTAGACCAACAATATACACCTGCATAGATATAGTATAAAAAGAAAGACGAAATATCATTATGTCATATCCTTTCGAGGCATTTGTCGAATACCTGTTGATAAACAAGAGTAAAATGAGTAATCGGAGCACCGCCATCACCTCCATCAGCTACGGCCCACCGAACTGATGCAAACACCTATAACGAAGAAATTTAGAAAGTTTGACTTCAAAGAAAAAAGAGAGAGGTAAACCCTAATTTCCTATTGTTGCAAGTATAGCTCTTTCACGTTGAATCGAAGTGTGACCCATTACTATCTGACTTTGTATCATTTCGATAATAACATATTTGTTCCGTTTCCAAGGAACTCCGGAGTAGGGGAGTCAAAATCTCGAAGAATAATTTCAGCATAAAGTTGAGATCCAAATAATTTTCTTATTGGAATGTTGTCAAAATTTGATACAAGCCGCATGAATATTTCCGTATTATACAACTGAATTTTAATGTATGCATTTTGCCCTTTGAAAGCGAGCGAATAATTTGCGGCGTCTGACCGGATGTGGCAAGCGTTTCTATTTTCTACCACAAGCTCCCGTTGGAAAATAAAAAAGAGTAACGTTATTTATATGGGAATGACGTTTGAGCCAATACATACACATTAGCTTTTCAAGTATCGAGGAGACTTAATAGCACTTTTTATAGTGCGCACACTTCGCGGATAAAATTTGCTATATATGTGCGTCAGATCTTTGGTAATCTGTAGTTGTAAGTTTAACGAAACAACGGTTTACGCCTCGGAAGCTAAAGAGCATAAAAGAAATGACAACACTTTAGGGCTCTAGGCGGAAGAATAAAATTGCCCTAATTACAGAGATCTTCTCAGAAAAATAGGCTCTACACAAGCTTGAATCGCGCAACATACATTTATAACACTGAAGATAAAAAAATGACGTGGAAAAAAAAAGACTTTTTCACTGGCTGAGCCCAGCTAGAGAATGGCGCTAATCGATAGAGTAAGAGACAGCCCCATGTCGCTTCGGGCCAAAATAGATATTCTACAGACGATGCTGCAGGCATTGCGAGTAATGAGCAACTTTCTGAACTCGTTGGTATCATGAGATAGTGCTTGGAAAGGACGGTCAGTACCACCGGGTGTTTTTAATTTACGATTAATGCATGACGCGACAATTGACAGCGTATCACGGTGCGGGTGGAGGAGAAAAGGGTCCAGCAGTGAATGGCGTTGTTCCTTACACTCTTTGTTAAGACAGAAGGGCGATAGGCAAAGCGGCATGTCGTACCGTTGCTCCTCTCAAACAAGACGTCGGTAATGTAAGCTACAAAAACGCAGCTATTAAGAAACGCTGTTAGAGCGCTAAAATATACAGATATTAATGAGACTTCATTGCGCGTGCATCAAAAGATCATTGTTTTACTTTATGTTGTTACCTACATTTTTCATAAACTTGGGCTAAAGCCACTTATTCTGGGGTTACATGGCATCACACGCAGAGTTAATTTCTTTACGTCTAGTGAAGTGGGCTTACCTGCGAAGGTCGCACTGATACATTAACCAAACGACCTGGAGGAGCTAAATCGAAGAGAAAATAAGAAAAAAAAAGATCAAACGGTGAGCGAAAGCGAAATCAGGCTTTGACCAACTGCTATAGTAAATCGAAAATCGTTATAGTAAAGACATATAGACAGATACACACACACACACACACACACACATATGTCAGGAAAGCTTAGTTGAAGGTCGAATTATAACGAAAAAAAAAATTCTATAAGTGTTTGCGATAGGCTGCGCGAGTAATTGATTTGTCATACGCCAGTAGATGTCATGTTCGAATTAAAGGCTTAATATCGACACATATTTTCTAACTATATATTTGATGAAGAACCTCTCCATTACGTTTGATGGGTTCAAGATGCATCAAGCACGGAGTTCGTCCATTGTGTATGTTACATGTTATCTGTATATATAACAGATTTGCTAACAGATTTCGTACTTTACGTGCTGCACGTAAGCCGCTAGTCATACGACTAGCCGTCCTTATCACGAACCGAGATGTGTCTACGTCTGAATGCGAACCTGGGCCATTTTAGATGTCCTTAGGACCAGCACTTTACCTATTCGCCTACCAGGAGGATGTTTAGTTAAGTATTTTGTATAACTATTTGAGTAGCATCGTAAGACACTTGAACAGCAGATAGGTTGTTCGCTAGCTAATAATAGTCTGCCAATGTCTGCTTTGTTTTTCGAGTAGTCGTTTGTCGTGCAGGCTTACACCTACATGCTAACTTTAAAGAGAAAACGTTGGAAAATTATCAGTACTGGCAATAGGTCACGAACCAACCAATACCTTACCGATATCATTTATGGACAACTTGCGCCTTAAGTGGTCAGTGGCCCTCCATGAACAGTTGTAAACCAGATGGGGCTAAATATTGTCTTGGTCCACATTACCAAAGTAAATCGTATCGGGTGTCAGTTATTTCTAGAAAGAAACCATGCTATTGTTTTGCGGTAATGAATCATGTTGCCTTCACGTATTGCGGTATTTTAGTATCAAACGTGTGCTTTATTCAAGCGTGTTATAAAGAAAGGCAAGGACTCTTGTTAGTATTGTAACCTCTGCAAAATTGTTTATCCATTAAGTTGCTTCAGCGTATTTTCGCTTTTCCTGTTTTCAAAGGCTGTTTCCGCTTGAACCCAGATCCTTAAGAATGCCCCCTTTACAGATCTTGCAACTACGAATAATACTCGTACGCTTGTTCTTTTCCTGTTCGTCCTCATGCGTAGCCCACGATCAACTGTCTCAGGTTCCTGGACGTTCGAATCTGAATGGTTATGCAGGCCTAGCTAGGTACCTAATCCACGAGTGAGTCGAGCGAGAGCACTGGTTTCTCGAGCCGTGTTCCTGAACTGGTCTTCCGTACTTATGTTGTGACTGGCATACAAATCGGAGGCCCAGTACATCATCAGGCCCGTTTTGGCCTAATTGGTGTATTTCAGTATGGAGAACTAAGAAATGCCCAAGTCGCAACAAAGCGCTGCTTCACACGCCATAGCGAAAATAGCAAAGTTAAAAATGAAATAACCATGTTATTGCGCACCGATTCAGTGGGGTAGAACTTGTGTCTGTCACACCTCATTCACCAACAATTATATGTTGTATCAAAGTTACAGAAGGCAACGGTGCTTACCGAACACAATTACTACACCCACTGTGACATGTATCGAGTATACAATGATGGATCGAATATACGAAACAAGGCTTATCCCCTGTGAGAGGTTCTAAAAAAAATAAGAACTTCAATGATGTGTTTGAGACGGGTACAGTAAAATAGTTAAGCTAACACGATAGAATATTGAAGGTATAGTTATAGCTTGGTAGTAGAATTATGGTGGGGCATCAAATTTAAGACCATCCAGAATATTTCCGTTGTATGGCAAGAAATTCCATAACGTGTTTTCGGACTATTCTCTTCAAATATTATCCTATACTTCCAATATGTTTATAAAATCATCCCTGATTTTTCAAGAAAATTATAGCGAAGCTGATTCTATTCTATAGTGTTGGCTTTGAGGGAATCTAGTTACTGTGTTCATACGTAGCCTGATTATAGGCTAAATTAAATCTACTTTCGAGAGTACACAGCTTTCAGCATTTGCCTTTAGGGTTCAACAAGTAAATGCCCTATGTGTTTCACCTATATGTTAAGTAATAGTTAGAGAGTCTTTCTTCGGAACGCTTCTTTGCGTGATGATCTAATAACACAGACTTCCACCTGGAAAGCATATAAGTCTATAGAATTTGCACGCAACGTACATTATCTTCAGGGCGCCCGTGGATGATTCGTAGCAATTCGGTGTATTTCTTGAGATACCCGTAGACTTGCAAACTGTTAAGTGTGCGCAGATATATTACAGATACGTATTTTAAGTCTTCAAGTTTTTTATTTGTGGCACAGAATGTAGATATTTTTAAAAAATTTTTTAAATCTCGATACTGGTCGAGTTTTCCGTAAAAAAAATTTTGCTATCCTTTATGCACGTCTTCATTTGTCATTAGATTTCTCTTACATCTACAACCTTTGTACGCAATGGAGGATTAGATAGCCGTATTATTATTAGCGTTAGGCAAATTTGTATGCCCCCCCCCTTGCCCATCCGCGAGATAAGCGGATATTTCACTGTTTAAAGATAACCGAGGCTACCATCCGCATAAAAGGCCAATTGTTTAGCTTCTTCAAGTAAACTGGCTACAAACACAGATAAAATAGGTATTGGAGTCGCAAATAACTCAGCCGCGTTTACTCTTGACATCGACGAAGCTGGACTTTTTAATTTTACAGAAGATCTTTTTCTTGGATTAACCAATGCGATATGAATGGAATTAGTTTTTTTCTTTCTGTAAATTGAATTAAAAGTGCGGCTGAATTGTATGTATGCATGCGCATGTTACGGATCAGGAGGAGGAGGAGGAGGAGGAGAAGGTAACCAATTGATCCCTTCGTGTTCAAATTAAGATCTTGGGTCCCTTACTGGTGTGACGTTTAAGAACTTACCAGAACTTACTTACTCAAGGAATTCTTAATCCAATTATTGGTAGCATACATTTTATACGATATGGAACAGAATCAAAATGAGGAATATCTTAAGCATTATACATACCAATATATGCGAATGGTTAGCGTAGATACAACTGGACAGCGCTTATTCCTTAGTATAATTTGGTTGAAAATAGGGAACACAGC
Organism: Varroa jacobsoni; assembly: GCF_002532875.2. Taxonomy (NCBI): domain Eukaryota; kingdom Metazoa; phylum Arthropoda; class Arachnida; order Mesostigmata; family Varroidae; genus Varroa; species Varroa jacobsoni. The sequence continues at coordinate 485,683 of NW_019213699.1, forward strand.
CATACATGTATGATGGCCGCCAACCACAGTGAAGTTGTTCAAACAACTACGAAACTTGGCCTAAACACTTTAAAATCAGTTCCACAAAATACTACCAAAGCGTTTTGACTTTTCGGATAACATTTGAAAAAATCATTCCATACAACCAAATACTAAACTCTTAAGAACATTGCAGTTACTAAGCATCAGTTAGATACGATACATTGGTAATATGCACGACGATGGCTCTAGAGTTTCCATTCGCTGAGGTGAATAAGTGGAACCCTCGAGTGCGTATCTTGGCTAGTAATAGAAACAAATATATCAGATATCATTTTTTCCACGTGCGGCGTTTAAACCGCTAAACATTTCCAGACGGATCTTGCTAGATTCAAATAGGTTTTATCCAACAAACCTACGGAACGGCATGGCATCAATATGTTGTGGTAACCATTAGCTAACGCTAAAAAAACCTAAACTGGCGATGACAGCATGCTCATGGTTGCCATAGAAACACACTCGAGACGACGCGTAGCAACGTTACCTCCTATCAGCTAAGCTAGAAAATTTCCGTTGCTACGTACTCTGTATCTCAAGTCGAGCACACATGATGGACTTTGGTAGCGCGCTGTGTTCGTTGTCGGCATCGACGATGAACGGCTGGCACGTGTAATTTCCTGCATCTTCTCGCTTTAATGCTAGATTTAGTAATGTCATTTGTCTTCTGTAAAAGTGCCAGCTCGTCTCCGACTGGGAAATCACCTGATTGTCCTGCAAAACGAAAAGAAAATATTAACGGGGTTTTACTCAAAAAATATGTAACGTTCCTTTTTTGCGGATTATTAGGTGCGCTTCCTGATCTATTTCCATCCCAATAAAATGCCTACACCTGAGCGTATCTTCACGCGGTGCCGATTGACCGTAGCCAAACGCTACGCCTACGATTTTCTGACCTCAGCGCGTACCCACTAGATGTAGAATGGCTTATCTCAGCTTTCAACTTTGTTTTACATTTCTGGCCGGTAGAAAACTGGATTCGTCTGTTGATCATTAAAGGTCGAGTAGCGGACTTTCGTAATGTTGTTTGGGCTGGGGTATCTTCCTTTTCGAATGTCCACTACAACCATTACAATGTAGTTAACAAAATATTCATCGTCCTTTGATTGGTCTATATGCACCTGGCGTTTGTTATGTTTCTCTGTGGAACGACCAGGTCGTTTCTACAATGTAACTAAATTGTTGGTCGAATTTTATCATTCATATTTATGTATATGAGGGCTTCAACTTCATTTTGAATTTACATGACGTAGGCATAAAAGTTATTAGGTTTGAAATTAAAGACGGACTCAGGTTCCCCAGATCAGGATCGAATAGTCTACATAGTTTGAAACTATGATAAAACGTATAAGCCCCGTGAAAATTAACGGTTTCATCCGAATGCTATTCGTGTATATGCGACGACTATAAGAATTTAAGCTGAGAGAATGATAGCTAACAGAAACATATAACGAAGTTAATAAAAACGTATATTACCTTGCCAAGGTGAAAAATAGGACTATAAATAAATCGGAGGGCGTACGTTTTAAGTACACCCAACGTTTGCTGAAAAAGCCATGACGACACGAAGATCTAGATGAAGACACGTGTCAATTACAATTTGGAAAATAGAAGAATATTGATTTTGTGGATTGTGGGCCAATTATTTTAGAGCATGTGAAGCTGGAGTTTCCATATCTGATCCTAGTCAAACAAATAGCAGTAGGCGATGTCTCCATCAAGGAGTCAGCTAGCTATATATCTATAAAAATTAATATCTAAAGTACGTGTCTAATGATTTTTAAGATGCTGTCGTTTTCTCTTACGTATTTTCTTCTACTTAACACGAACGGGGTGTCTATAGTTCTAATATGAACGAAGCAAGTGACAGCTTGACGATTCCATGGCTAACTCTTTTAGCATAGGCAACATAAACATTTTTAGTGATTTTTTATATGACGAAACACCTTTTTCCAGAGAATTCCCTGAGGGCTATGCGCTGATCTGACGCTCTGTAGTGAATGGGAGCCTCCTGTCATTGTCGTCTCGCCGAACGTCTTCGTTGGCAAAGAAAGGTCGCAGTGAAACGTGAACCGCGAACCGAGGTCGGCTCCGAACAATGGCGATTGTGGGCACGCGGCCAGCAGATGCACCTTGCTACAATCTGCCCCTGTAAATAGCCAGAGAAAACGCATCTCGTACAATTTAGATTCACAAAGCTCAGTATAAGAAGAGCTCTCGATAGGGATAGCTAAACGCTATTCTATCAGTTATTTCCAAAGGCAAAGAATAGTCCTGAGATTCCTTCGTCCATTAACTACGGCTCGAGCCTGAATTTAATAACAGATCAATTATAAACAACAAAAGACATATAAATATAGAAAAAAAAAACCTCAACATTTTTAGGCTAGTTTTGATCATGTTGAACAATATTTATGCGGCAATAACGTTCGTATTAGACAGTGGCATACATGCAAATACGATCTTTTACTGTAACAGTGATGGAAAATAAGTTCGAGCTAAACAATAGATAGTTTATTCGGTTAGTTAGGTTTTGCACCGCATTTAGGCCTGATATAAAATGTCATTCCTTGCTAAGTGGTAAGCGTACCCATGAAAAAAATGCTGCATCTTTGGTCAATACAGATCTGCACATTATTCCATTCGTACGAGCTACCAGGTGTATGGCCAAAGGGTCTCTTCAGAAGTTCGACGGGCTGAGAAGCGGATTGAATTAGAGCCACGATTGCATCACTGTCGACCTCGAGTGAACAAACTTTAAATCGTTAATCATAAAGGGGGCTCCTCAGGGGGGCGCATAAGTATTAGCAGTGCAGGGGAGATGCTCATTTCACTGACTCGCCTAAGTGAACCCCGCATTGAAAGCGGAATGGAAACAGTTTCAGCTTGTTTTCATCGTAACCTAGATTACTGATCATAATTCTGTTATCTAGAGGATTTGATTAGCGTCCATCAAAAGGAGCTGTGTCATATCTATCTAATTTCCGTTTTGCACGCCAGTAGAACAGGTGGTTTTTCCTTAGCCGTCACCTACTATTTACGCCCCATAAGCTGTTTCCTTCCAGGTATCGAAAAACCTGCCCACCGAAATCTAAGTTACGTTTATTTCTCCAACGATTATCAACTCAATGTTGCGTATTTTCAACGCCAACAAGGGTCTTACTTACAAGTTCAGATACTTATAATTATGAAACACTTTTATATTTCTTAATCGAGGAGAAGTCAGTGCTCTCCTATCAAACCGAAGTACGATTTGCCACGATTGTTAGCTTTGTTCCTATGACTTAATTATTAACTTTAACTTAATTATTATGACTTAATACTATTTTCAAACGTTCACATTAAGTATTTAACTATCTACCTTATTTTGCTTCTACTCCGGTTTAGCTTTCATTTATGAAGTTACTATCCGCATCTTTATGTAGCACATGCCATCTTTGTTTTTCGAGCCACTGCATCGATATGGAACATTCATCGTATCGCCTAACAACTTGTATTAGATCCTGTCTAGCCTGCCGGGTACCCAACAAGAATCACAGGCAACAGGGAACGCCATATGAAGAAGTTTGATTCGGTTTAATTGCGGCTGCGAAAAACGGCCAGGAAAATGAAAGCATGAGTTCATCCTCGGAGCACACGGGCAGTTTGTAAAATTCTGGCTCTATGCATCCAATGCAGACGCATTTTTTATGTATACAAACTTTCTCGTAGGTAGTCTGCGGCACATCCACAAACCAAGAAGTTATATTTGCATAATTCCTAAGGTTTGTTTAACGACTGCTACCAACGACTATTCTTTCTGTTCTTGTCAACTTTCTAACGTTTTAATCAATTGGCCCTCAAAGGTATTGTGATACACGTTCGGTCGTGCTCACTCAATATGAGTGAGAGCTATACCACCCGCACCATTTGCTACACTATACAAAAAGATTCGTTTTTTGTACATTATACCTTACAGTGTGTTTTGTATGTTCACTCCTACCAAAGTAAGATTTCATATACGAAATTACTAATTTTCTTGCTGCTAAACAGACCTATAGCATAATGAAAGAACTCTTTAACAAAACTAACGGTTAGCTGCTATAATCGTGCGTTTACGCTGAAGTTAATAGATTTTTACAGTGCGCAGACGCATAATTTACAAACAAAAATCCCTGCGAGATGATTCTAATGTGTTGGACAGTGCGCAGAGGTGTGACGGCCGAAACCTTAAATCCAAGTAAGAATCCCCGTGATTTAACAAAGAAAATATAACAGCACACTGACAGCCTTCGCCTTCGCCTTCGCTGACATGTGTATAGCTATGTGCGTGATGGAATTGAGTTTTGTAGAATGGCTACATTTTAGCACATCTACGAACACATTTTAACAGCATCGCAGACTGAGCAATATGACATATGAATTAGACTTAGAAATTCCTTGCGTGTCAATTCTATAAACAGAGCTTGCTTAATCCCTGGAATGTTAGATGCCATAGGACATACGGCCATGGGATGCCATAAAACAATTGCCTAGCATCAAATGTGGCTGAAGCCGGCTTTATTTCGCGTGGTGGGATGAAGCGATTCGAAGTCTTTCTTCATTCTTTATTTGTACAAAAATAAGTGCAGTATTTACGTGCAGTTGAGGGGACTTGAAGTAACAGCCCTTGTCTATCTGAGAATATCTGAACCCAATCAATATGTACACTAGTGTCCGAACGCTTTGGGTTGTACCCGTACCAGCTGTCAGTAGTTCAAGAACATACGGAATAGAGCCGAAAAGTTCACCACTTTTACTTGGGACCTCGAAGAAAAGCGCTTAGATCAAGCAACAGAGCCACGATCCTCAGACCGCAAAGGTATGCAATAAACATGCTCACGGAAGCTTCAGGATTGTTGTCCAGGGGGTGAGCAACCCCCAGGCTGATGGAAGAAGCAGCCTCGTCCACAGTCTCGTGAGCCTTTGCGGCAAATAAATTACAACCTGCGAAAAACCTTAGGTCAAAGCAAGTAAAATGATTGACTTGTACCGGTAGTTTCGATTTGACTAAAGAGACATTTGTACACCCACGTGCGGTTAAGATGAAACGAGCTTCCTCGACAGCTGGCAAATACCACTTGTAACCGCAAATAGAGATGATCTCTGAAACGCTAACTGGACAAGTTTTTAGGTACCTGACTTTCTTCACCCCCAAATCTGTCTCTAACGTATTAGTTTGTCGCTGTTATCGAGTGACATTTTGTGCCTTTTGTCAGACAAAGACCAATATTACTTCTGAATGAATCTGATATTTACCTTCAGATTGAGCATTCGAATGAGAAGCGATAAGGTACTTTGATACTTCTTTAAGTAAACCGCTGATAAAGATTTATAATTCGTTTGGAGAATTTTGAATAATATTGCGATACGCAGGGATCGGTAGCGATAGTTTTACGACACGAGTTGTTTTTACGTTTTCAAAATAAAACGCCTAAAAATCACCGCACACCGAGAGCAATTTATAAATTTTTGCTTTTCAAATGGAGATCTAGTCAATCGGGTTCATCGATTGGGAAACGATGACATCGGATTGAGCTCAAGCTCCGGATAAAACTTCAAGAGTATGCACACTGTCTCAATGTCCGCCCCCGTTTCAAACCCCCAAAATTTTTCAATTATTAGATTATAATGCAATAGCGCGAAGCTTACTATCGATTTAGTGGACTGAGGTAGCATTCACACATGCCAATTAGCTATTTTAAGCTGGGACTCCATTGTACGGAAAGTCGGCAAACGACTGCCGGAAGGTCGTGATTCTGCCTACGACAATCGCCTGTTCAGTCGGATCAATTCCGCGTCGAGCACGGGGCAACGACGCGAAGTCAAGACTGCCACGCTGTGGTAGTGATGTCTTCTAAAACGAGATTATGTGATCAATCAAGGTCTATGAGGATACGCCGAAGTGTCTAAAGAGCAGAGATGGCCTGCAGCCGCTTTTATTCGGGGATAAAATAGAAGCGTCTAAAAGCAGCGAAAGAACCAAAGTGCACTACAATCGCCTTCGTTTTCAAGAAGATACAAATGACGTTTTATACAAAATTGAATTTAACTTTGGTGTATAACGAAGCTCAGTTCAAGGTTAATTCAATGGGACCGAATTCAATGTGAGGCTCGTACTAAAACCGACGAAAATGGCGCCTTCTCAGCGGGTGATAAACTTTTATTTATGGCATACAACAGGCACATCTTCAAGGCCACAAAATAAGCTTTGATCATTTCATATATAACTACATACAAGTGCCTCTTTATTTTTAAGCTGGGCTATTACAATATGATACAACAGAATCATCTTTTCAATCTATAAATCTGGTGTCCATCATACTAGTCCATTTATGACATCGTCCAGAATTCTTTAAAAATTCTTAGAATGTATGTCTATATAAAATATAGAAATACATAGAAAGGATATTGATTAACAACAACATGCCTGAGAAGCATACCTCTCAATAGGACAGTTATCGGTATTTTAGCCAGAAAAACTTAAAAGTCAACAAAGATCTATCAACATATATCTAACTTTACATTTAAATGAAATCATTACGTCCAATATAGTCAAAACTGCAAAATTAGGAGAGCTTTACCGATCGATACCTGACTATCGTTTTTGACATGAGATTTTTTTTTATATAAAATTAGTAATATGTGTATTCCATGTAGCAACGATATGCTGGGCTGAATAAAATGTCCGAAACTGAAAAACTATTTTTAAAAAAAGCCTTTTTGCCGTGCTCTTTTGGTGTGTAGTTCCTGAAACATTTACTTGAACAGCTCGTGGCACCGCACACGCTCCCCGCCTACTATCTACAGGCCAAATTTCAAAGTACTCGAACGTGTGCTTTGTATTATGCGACCGCTTATTCGTCTATTTATTGATGTAAGTGACTTTAATCGTATTGCTGAATAGCAACAATATAACGTACCGGTGACCGATCGTCGCGTTCTGTGGGTTAAAAATGGAGCGGCCACAAGTGGTGTCAATGTTGCGGAAGGCTTCCAGAGGCTGCGAGAGCATACCCAATAAACAAAGGTCTGTCTATTATAAAAGTAGCCTTAACGGCTTCGGGGCGACTTGTCACAGCAACTACGAACAAAAACGTAGAAAACGAAATTGATTATGCGCAAATGTTACGTTATGCTCAAAGACCGCCGAATCAATACAACGTCATTTTTAAAGATCGCGTGGAGACGACAAGATTCACAGCAGATATACTACGTGAAAAAGCCTGAACTTTGAACAAATACATATTCGCAGTTAACTCTTGCAGAAGAACCTTAACGTGAAGGATCACAAATGATAACGCCTGGCAACTTTATGGGTATGACATAGGGACTAAAGCACGGTCATTTCTGTGCTCCCCAGATCACAAACCACGGTATAATATCATACTTCGGACAGCTTCTTCTAACTAGCTGTGCGACAAGCGTTTGTGTCGAGTGTCCCTGCTGCCAATAGGCTACTGGAAAGAGCTTTTGAAAACATGGCGGGCTACTATCCGCTAGAACAGATCCCACGCTCTGGGATAGTAAGTTGTAGGCTTTTTGCCACGAGAATACAAATTCTCTCATACGTCGCTACCAATATTGCAGACAAACTTTTTGTTAAGAACCTTGAGGCCTGTATTACCTTAGTTTTGGTATTCACGAGCTCTAGCCTTCTCTGCTGTTGTCTTATTTCCTGTTCTGGCATAAACTAATATGCTTCTTCTACCTGAAATGGAAAAAGCTTGAAGCGATCGAAAAAATCTAGGACAAAAACCGAAAGTAGAGCTGGGCTACATTATTTCAAAACTGAGGCCTAGAACTGTCTCAACGACTAGCAAAGGAAGGCGCACATAAATTGAATCCTGTGAGAATTGCTTCTAACAGGACAAGTGGGATTTGAATAATAGAGGCTTATCCAAAGTCAATTTTCTACACCTCTTAGATCCAGTAGTAAACCCAGAAAACGACCACTGTACTATCTCATTTTACCACTGCAATGTGCAGTGTACCTTCTTCTTAAATTAAAAGATCAGAGAACAATGGGAACTGATAAAAGCCTCCGGAGGCTAATCTTAATAATAGTCGTAACGTTGTACTGTTTCTATATTACAACATAATTCGTCGTAAAAGAAGAAAGAGTTACAAATCGCCATAATGTGTCGCTCATCGTTTTGGAAAGGTTTTCGGTCCCTTAATTTAATTACGTACATAAAATATAGATTTTTCCTTTTGGTTTCCGCAATTAACGTTATACTTGAAAAGCTTAACATTACATTAAACCGCGTGCTATTTTGAGCTGTGCAGATTGTTCCACGCAGAGTACAAAAAAAAACTCATTTAATTGTTTTTAACCATAAATCATATGTTATTAGGAAACGGAGAGTATGCCTTAGCTGATAATAGGTTGTTATAGAATCCGCAAAAGCGAAGGACCGTTGGGTTCCAGAAATAGCGTATACAGAGGCATTGGTGCTACTAGCTTACCCTTTGGCTGATATGACTTAGACTAAATGCTGTCAGCGAAAAGAAAACTCCTACAAAAATCAATTCCTGACTACCGAAGCACTTGTCGCAGGCAGTAACGACTAACAAAAACAGTGTATTATCGAAAGCCAAAACCTACATAGATATGCCAACCAATGTGACCTGTTTAAGGTGTAAATTGAAACAAAAATTGAAACATTTTTGAACATACAGTTTTACCAACAGGCCCGGTAAAGAGGATTGGCTATCGTAGTAATTAAATCAGTTTAAATAAGTTTTAAATAAGTTTTTTTTTTTTTTTTTTTACCAAAGTATTAAAGATTTGTTTTTCTCCTAGAGTAATCGAAATATTAATCTTTCTAATACCTAGCTTTTGTTTGACTATTCAGAATTGCGAATCCTCATTTGCAGAGAAAGGATAGACATTATTGTCGTAGGTCAGTGCGTAATCAGATGAGCACATCTGAAAGTTAACACGGTATTGAGCTGGGTCGAAACTAGGTTCCTTACCTTCTTGGAACAAATGTGCTTGCAACAGATCATTTGTATTGCTTTTGCTAAAGTGTGTAGAGTTAGTGAAATAAGTTAAAGGACCGGGCACGACCTTGTTATAACGAACAGTTAATATTATCTCAGCCCAGCTGACTGGCATCACTTTGTTTGGAATAGTGCTTGGCTCGTATCCAAGCCACTCTTAGACCCCTAAACTCCTATCGACGGTTCATCTCAAGTCTCACTTATTAGACCAGCATTCTGTTTTGCTGTGCCGGCAGCACTCAAAAATATGTCCATACAGCCAGTTAAGGAATAAAATTGTACTTACTGTGGAGCACATAGGAAAGCAATAACTGTATTAGAAGGATTCGGTTCACAGCCAGATCGGACAAGGCGATAAACTGCAATGATGGTGGTGGTAAGATCAGGAACCGATTCGGAAAAAGCATGCCTTCGAGCGCTCCACTGGGCGTCGTTCTCTGGAGTACGTACTGCGACCACCGCTTCTGCACTACAACCTGTGCGCGTGCTCGTGTCCACGCCTGACGGTACAACGCGAAGCAGCTTTTAGGCACCTGTTCACGCCCGCTTCACTGCCGTTTGAAAAACTCCATTGGAGTGGCCTGCTGCCAGTAAACAGTTCATAACATCACCATTTTAGCTAACGGCTACCGAACCCTACGATTGTCGACACGATCAGCGCGATTCTTTATTTCCGCAAATACTACCGATAGCGAGTTAAACGCCATCAATTGCGCCAGGCGGCTTTCGTAGCCACACTGGCTGGAAAACTCAGACTCTTGTTTCTCCTGTTCGAACTCGCAGCAGCAGTAGCACACAAATCTGCAAGCACTATTCATCAGTCGAAAACCCAGCGCTTTCTCTCAGTTTCTTTCCGCTCAGTCGGACGAGCTTACACAACTGCTAAATAATGTTCTTCCTGATGCTGAATGCTATCTAGTCCCGCCTTTGATATGGAGGAACATCACGACTTTGTAACTGCAATTTTTTTCCATGAAAGCGAACACTTGTTCTTCCATGCCCTCTCCTATCCAGATGGTTGCCATCAACTGCTGGTCTGCTTCCAGTACGACCCACCATCTTGTGCTATCATCACTACTCCCGTCACTGCCCGCCGACAACCCTACTAACCAGATAAACAGCCAACATGATCGCCATCGTCGCAGTAGCAGAACCCGCGAACACCGCCAGCACTGCTACAACAACTCCCTCAAATCCCCCCTCCTGTGCGCTTTCGTCCAACTATCGCCTTCGGTGGCCCCTGTGTCACCTAAAGGCGCGCGCATACGCCAGCCCCTTCCTTCCCTCTCCCTAATGTGACCTCCCACAATACTTCGCGAAGCCTCGGCCTTCCTGGTTAGCTAACCATCGAGCAGCCTGAGCTCGGAAGGGGGTCACTCCTGCTCGATGAAGGTAACGACGAAATGTTTCTTCTATGTTAAGCTTCGTTCGTACAGAGGAATATTGATTTTTATCTGTATTCACGTAATGTTCATGCATACGTGTGTGAGCATCTTTATAAACTATGTATCACTAGTCTAGCTGCAAGAGCAGATTCTTTTGTTTTAAGTAAAAAACGACTATAAATCGAATCAAGGTCATGAGTTTACATTATAATCGGTGACTGTGAAACGCTGCGCCTCTTAATGTATCCACCTTTGGGACGAAGAACCAATAATTCTAGTTAAAAGAAGAGCTCATACGTAGTAAACGGGTAGTAATTAACCTCAAAGATATCACTCATTACGGTATAGTCTGTGCTCCTTTTTGGCTTCATAATAAGAATGAGCTCACTTTTTCTGGCGTCGTACTATTTGTACACTCAAACATCACATTAAACTGATTGCCTTACATCAGACTTAATGATTATTCTTATATTTCTATTTGCCTTTTATTTAATCCTTTCGCTCCATTTGGGAACGCGTTTATGAAGATAAACAGTTGGCCTTTTTGAACCGACCGCGTAACCATAAACGCACAAAATTTCATAGGATGAGGAAGCAAGGCCATTTAAATATAGAGGATAAAATAAATGTATAGATAAGGTGTCTAAAAGGATATGAAACATTTTACCCAATGCGCTGTACATGCTGTCCTTTGTGAAATTCAGTATTAATTGACCTATAAAATGTCTAGAGCTCTGTCGTCTGCTTCATACAGTTGGTTTCGTAAGAAGGAGATGAAATATAAGCTTTTCGTCAGCGTTTTCGAATTCTAGAAGCACCTTCAAAATAAAATGTTCTCGACGAATACTTAATTTATGGAGCTTTATATGCAGAGGTGAATTATGCTACCATATTCGACTTTTTACCTCGTAACTGCCTCCACACAGAATCGTATTATTTTCTATCATATCGCTTACCGTTGTTGCCCGCGCGAGAACATCGAGGGCTTCGTCGAAACGAGCACAGCCGCTCTGACGGCCATGCTCGACTATAAACAAAACCCTTGTGGAAAGTATCAACCTTTCTCACGCGGAAGACGAATCGTCAAATCTATAAATTTGCCAAATATTTACTGACTGCTACCTAGCTGCTTCGAATAAGCCGAGAGTGACTCGAATTTCGCGAAAAAAAAAAAAAACACACAAAAGAACTATATGCATCATAGTTAGAACACTTGAAGACAATCACATGAAGATGTGCCTTTAGCTAGATATTACATAAGAAGTTCGAAGGGATACGTGGGTCGGGCCCACTTGTTGATGTTTTGCTCTGTAAATGTAGTTGACGAGTTCCGTTCTCACGATAGTTAACTTGACATTCAATTGAAACTATCACACACGAACTGTCTGAGAAGCTCTAACAATCATTAAGTCATTGATACAGCCATTAGAAACTGGGCCTTGGATCGTGTCCTTGTCGAAAATTTGTTTTCCACTCAGGGTACGAATTTAACCTAATCGCATAAAATCGGTACGTGCTCACCGGGAGTGCCGCAGGGTGTTAACCTTGCCCTACGATCGTCCCGCAACATTTCGCAAACATTGTTGGAGTAAAAATGTACAAAAATCCTGCACAATTTCAGAAGATGATTAACTACATAGCTCACTGCCTGTAATTAACTTCAATCGAACTACAAGAGCCCAAAATTTGTAGAGATTTGAAAGTACGCGGTAACACTATTTGTTTCTTTAACAGGCAAACGATGACGTGAATGTGCCGCTCGACTATTACTTGAAACCTGTGCGTTACGTATTGTAGGTTCAGGCAGACCGGTCTTTGCTCCGTTCGGTCAATCCAATTCTTTCTTGTCGATCTGCTTCGTATTCGCAGCTGGCCGAAAGGCAGACTTTGTGTGTCTTCTCCAGCTTGCCAGACCGTAACGCGCTTGTGTCAGCAGTGTTTAGAGATTTCTGGAGTAGCCTTTTAAACTAATTCATAACTTCATCTTCGGAATAAGTCGTTGATTATTTTGTCATTTCGGTCACTTTAGCTTCGGCCGTGCACCGAACTCCTGTATGATTGAGTCACTTTGAAGGATATCGGCAGATCAAACCGTACTGAGCACCCTGTTGCTGTAAAATCGATATACGAAAAGCTGAGAAAATTGTCTGTCCACAGCTGTGTACTGATGTATAGCTGTTCCTTCTAAATTTTACTTTATAGTCCCAGTATTGCTATCAATTCAAAGCTCTTTTCTTAACCCTACTTGGGTCGAAAGCGCCCTTCAACTGGGTGTCTCTGTGCTTTATGATAATAAAGATCAATGCTAGTTTTCTAATCGTTAGACGATTCTCATCAGCTTCACTACATTCAATGCCAGTGTACGGGGCATGCCGTAGCAATGTTATTCATACTGTAATAGTGAGTACCGGCGGCTTGCCTCTGCGAGGGAGAGCCTCGCTTGTGTATTTACGGTCCATTTATTGTCGACTATCGATTCCATCTAAAGATTCATTTTAATAACGAATATCAGAAACAGATCTAAGGGCATTTTTAACAGGGAGGCCAAGGGCTGCCTCGAACCAAAGAGGAGAGAACAAGCTAATTTTAGGGATCACGATACGATCCCATGGACTTCTCCCCGTGCCTGTTTTTTCATGTATTTGACTAATGTGTCATTGCTATGACCACCAGTTTAACTAAATGATAGTATATACAAACGATTGTCCCATCACAATAACCTTGCTCCACCAAACTCGTTGAGATTTTGCAGTTACTTCACCAACCTCCTTTAATATGAGCGAATTTCGACTGAACTGAAATCTAGCTTGATTTCAGAATCATAGCATTGGGTTACAATTTTTCTGATTTGTCACAGTGGTAGTTCCGTTATCCCGTTACAGAAATTTTATTTCCCTTACACAGGAGATCTATTATCGTGTTGAGATTATCCCGTGCTCCCTGATCCCGTGTTCGCATTGAAGAATTCCAACAGTACTGCTGCCACAGTATGATTGATTTATCAGAATCTTTTAGTTTATGGATCTGAGATTCATGTTACATCCAACCAAACATGTTGCCTGATTACGCAGGCGCCCGGTTGTAATTTACCTGAGACAACGTTGCATTGGTATTGTTATCTCATGGCGATTATCCAGCTCCAGGAATCATGTTCTGTTAGCCTGTTCCGGCAGACGTTGATTTTGCTGGAAGGAGTTCCGGTAATCCCACCACTATGCTGCAACTGATTCGTTAATGCACTGCATGTATCCTGTTGCTTTGAAGAACGTACAGCTGAAGTCGGTTTGAAGACTACGTAACTTCCTCTTCTCTTGTGCACGTGAAGTTAGGCTTCAATCAAGCACGTGGCGACAGTCTGAGATTCTATCTAAGTCAGACCCCATACCCAGCTACGGCTTATGTCCCATTGGAACGTTATCGTAATCTTACGATCCTGCTGATCCTTTCATTCTATCTCGAAAAAATGAAATGAAGAAGATTAACCATATGTGCTAAGATGGTTCGCATCATTTTGCATCGTCAGCTTTACCCCCCCCCCCCCCAGAGGAAAAAGCAATTGCCTTTTCTCTTTCTCCTTCCCCCGAAACAGGGTATTCGCACCTCTGAAAATATAAATAGAGATAGTTTAAATCTCACTATTTCGGTGCAGATCATTATTTTGCCGTTAAATGATACAAATATGAAGAGTCCAAAACTACCCTTTAGTCCAATTTCCTAGCTATTTTATGACGCTTAGAGGATAAGTTCTTAACGGTTGTCGATCAAAACATGATTGCTTTGCCCAGATTAACATTATGCTCTAGGAGTAAACTTACCCTAGAAGGAAAGTATTCATCTTATTGGCTCCATTTTAAACGGAGGCCTTCTCAAGATAAAGCTTTTTTGAAAATCAATTTGAACCGACGGGGTCAATTCGGGTCGGTATAGATATATCGAAACAGACCCATGGGCTTTGTTTCACGCCTGTCGGGTGAATTGATTTAATGAATTTGATTTGTACCCAGCTTAATGTAAACTATAGCTTCCGTTCTTCTGCGCATTTAATCCATTACCATTTTAGGGTTATTTCATTAGCCTGCTCTAATATGAACATGAACTAGCGCTTGATCGCAGACTCCACAGCCTTACTTCATATACCACTAAACGTTTACTGACACCTTTACAGACATTCGGATGCAATGACCACATACTATTACCTCATTTCACCAGTCATTATTATTTGTATTGCTTATCGTGAGCTTTGAGCCGGTGGCAAAAAAAATATTCTCTAAATATATATTTACCTTCATGTAAAAAAAAAAAACGTAACAATGGGATGAATCCCAGTGTTACGTAAATAAACCAGTTATCATATTCGTTTTTTCGTACTACTTTATCTCGATATATCTATTGGGAAGATATGTGGCATATTTATTTAGAAGTTTTACACCGATAAGTTAGTGTTATAGAAATTTGTAGATAAAGTGATACTTCGCATAAAGCGTATTTTCGATATTTTGATATTTTTTTTGCAAGGCAAATCTTTTGAAGGACATTTTGTAAAAAACGTATTACCCTATTAGCTACTTTACTTTTCTAACTAATATTTCCAAAATGCTTTTTTTAACAACCGGAATTTGCTCGATATAGATTTTCACTTCATTGCCATACAAGGCAAACAGATATCACATTCCTTTTTTTTTTTTGGTAAGCATTTCTATATGGAAACATACATTCTAGATAAAGGTGCATGTAAAATATTTCTACACAGCTCGATCAGCGGGATCTATCAATTGACAATATCAACAAGAGCTACTTCTACTACATTGAGCTCTGCGTAGATATTTAGCTGCTGTTCTGCAGGAATTTTTTTAAATTTTACGTTTATTTTTTTTAATTTTAAGTTTACATGAGCTCCTACAATGTCTATAGGCATGTTGAGGACTTCAAACAAAAAAAACAAGAGCAAAGAAAATGGTTTCAATAATGGACTATATAGTCGTGTGGATACTACGAGCGACAGGGAGAATTGTTTCACTTCATGTTTAGACGAACGTAAACTATAGTCCGTTCGTGGATCTATACGTTTTCAGTAATCCAACTTCAATTAATTTAAGATACGATAGCGCCAATTCCGTTAGAGTAACACTCTTCACTTTTTAATCGCAATCTTTATCTCGTCGTAGTTAATCTGCTCCACGTATCCCGTTCTTCTATAGAAATGTCACCCCGCAGTTATCGTATCGGTTTATTCTAAAAATGAAATTTATTATTTTTTTTCATAGTGCTAACCCTGATGTTTAACGTGAGTTACTTTATTTTAAATCAACACTTTCCGCAAGCATTCAATTGCAGTTCTTTTAAGATTTTATT